>NW_020897692.1:1209669-1303995 GCF_003984885.1 Neopelma chrysocephalum
GAAAAGCATACAAATCCATGGGGATTTGTATGTTTTTCCACTCTTAACCATTGTGGTGCTTACTAAACATTTCATTCCACCTTTCAGAGTTTCAGATCTGGGACTAGATTTAGCCTTTGGGAAAAATGCCTTGAAACAAAGTTCAAAATCTATAAAATCCGTATCTGCATGAAGACAGTTCAGGACCCAAAATCAGATGTTGGGTATTGCAACATTCAGAATTTATTGCTACTTGTTCACCTGAAATTTCACTTTCTCGTACCTAATCCTTTCACTTATCCGGCAGCCACAACACAAGAAGTCTGAACTGGAGAAGTACAGACCTATCACTGACCAAACTGCTTACTGTTCAAAAAGCACACTGCACAAAACAAAGTTTATGTGATGCAAAGAGCAATTTTCAGAGCCAAAATCTAGGGAAATATTCATGAGAATAGCAGAAAACCCAAGTCAAGCTTCAGTATTATTCACTCACCCATACCCCAAACTAAAAACAGGAGTTCTTAAAATTTGGAAAAAATAATGCTGCAGCAAGACCCTTTTTCTTCTTGGTCACCTTCTTGGCAATATTTCTGCACAGAATCAAACCTGTGATAGACACTGAAGAATGAAAAGCACCTGGCCATTTCCCTATTTTTTTGAAGGAGGATATGGGGCATTATTGACAGCAAAGTTTCTTCCAGCTCTATGTGTGCTGAATTCTGCAGCTTCTCCTCACAGTTGCCATTAAGTTCATGACAAGCCAACAAATGCAGGTGGTTTTTTTTGTACCGGTCACTTGCTGTACCTATAATACCATGCCATCACAAAAGTGATGATAAAGAGACTGCTGTTTCTGAGCATTCTCACGTGATGTGGGTCAAGTATATAAAATTGCTGTAGGCTGTGAACACTGCTATTCAGGAATTCTCCTACCTGTCATTCAGGTTCAATCATCTAGGGCTCTTTCACCTTGCGACTACATATCCTGTCAAGCATCAGGTCTCATGCCTCCACAAGAATTACATCCGGCATTTTACTTTTGTCCCAGTGACTACAGTCTTCGTGCAGTCCATGACTGTATCATCTACAGATCCCACCTCTTTTCTACATTTTCCATGTCTAGCAATACTCCTCTAGCCCAAACAAAATACGAAGGCAGAAAGTATCATCCTCCCGTATCAGTTATCCGACAAATTTCTGTCAGAAAGGGGGCTGTGGTGCTACACAGACAGTAAACCTTTTCCTTCTGTCCAAAAATCAAAAATGTATTTCATTCTGATAACAAATTCTACTGTGGCTTACAGGTAATAATCATGACAACTGATACAGCAAGAATAGTCCTGTATCTTTTTCTTTTAGAATTTTGTATATACTTACAAAAAAATATGGCAGAGCATCAAATCTCCAGTGGAGCCCAAAGTAACTGAAAAACAACACACATAACTTTATGTTGTCTGCATGTTTTCTATTGCATTACTCTTAAATCATAGCAGTTACAGGTAATTAGTAATTTTTAGTTTCTATTAAGATTAAAAAACAACATCAAGAACAGCTCCCTTTTAACAATGGCACATTTCAACTAGCTTGCCCAGGATTCTTGTTTCTATGGCCTGGGCTTGACAGACTAAGAATACACCCAGCTGGTTTTCAAACCAACACTTTCAATAGTCTGGGGAAGGGCTGCGTGACTTGTCATAAAAACAGCTGCCTCTGTCTCCCCAACCAGCCAGGAATAAGCTGAACAGAACAAAACCTTGAATGAGAACACCTCGACTTTTCATGCAAGGACAAAAGGTGGTCATTATGCATACCAGGAAGGTTCTTTTATAGCTGGTAATTACATATAAATTGGAGAGTTATAATAAAAAAAATCATTTCTCTCTTCATTTATTTAAAATGTGATTTCTACAGCCATTATATAATTACCAGTATTTTTCAGTAACATTATTAAGAACAATAGAGCTAGTGTTTCTGAAAGAATCACAAAGATGCAAATACTGAAAGTTCCTTATTAGAACTGGTTGTCCAGCATGAAGCAAGTGGCAGGAAAAAGATCTCTCCTTGAAAACTGCAAACTGAACTTTTTTCAGTGTTGAGAAAGGATCAATTTCTATCTTTCTACTATGAAGAAGTAAATTATCCCTATAATCTCTGACACATTATTTCAAGCTCTCCATTTTTCTCAGTTTTTTATTTGTTCAGAAAATGTCTATGAACTACTGACCTCCAACAGCAAGCCTAAAATAAGACACAGAGAGATCACAAAAATACCAAAAAGAAAAAGAACAGCTCCCTGCTGTCAGTACTTACGAAATAAGTGTTACTCATGACACTTAGTCAAGTACGCATTCATATGTGCAAGTCTGACATGTTTGAGTTAAGCAACAGTAGCAATATCTTAGTGAAAGGATATAAAAATAAAGAACAACCTCTTAGGAGATACAGAAATGTCCATGAACTACAGCCTACATAGGTTTTAGACAGTTAACTTAGATGACATAATTCATCACAGTGGGCAGTTTTAGATGTCTTGGAGGCTGCAAATCTGTACTAAATATTATCGATGAGTAGAAGGAGTGATACAGAGAACAAAGAAGAGAGAAAGACTTGTATTTCGAGGGAGAAGAAGGATTGTAATCAGGTGCATGTCATCACCCAGTACATCAGACACTTCATTTATTTTAAGACAAATTATTTTCTATTACTGCCAGTGTTTCTGTAAATGGATAAAAAGGCACAAAGTCAGAAAGCACAAGAAATGCAGAAATCCAGTCCTCCGGGATGTTTTCTGTTGGCGGGATGTAAAACAACATGCATCTCCCCTAGAGTCCTGAGGCTCTGAGGTCCCATGGATTCCTGCTGTCCTGAGCTACCCTGGGCCACAAGGCCACAGAAGGCTTTAAACAAAAAAATAACATAACTCAAAATGTGTGAGAGCAGACTGAAACCCATTGCACGGTTCCAATGGCAGTCCATCAAACTTGCTTCTCCTTTCCCCCAACCCACGTTGTCACACCAAATGCTTCTGTTTGCTGAGGGCTCCCTCCAAGAGGTAGAAGCTGTTTCTCTCCCAGCAGGAACCCACAGGTTAGACCCGAGCTGATGGTAAGAAATGAAGGCTTCAGTACTGGAGTGAGGGGTGAGCAAGATACCTAATTTTCAAGAAAAGGTGATGTTTACTTTCCTAAAAGAATGCTGGGTGGTGAGGTGTTTTCTATTATTAAAGCAAATAAAGTTTTTTGACACACTATAATGCATCTGACTCCTTGAAAATCAACCACTTTCTCCATTGATGATGGGAAGAGTCTGTCCTTAACTGACTCAGACTACTAAAGTGGCTTCTTCCTGGCTAATTGTTAAACATCCTGGTTTAGCATAATTTTGTTGCCTTGCTTTTTCTTCTGTGATTATATGTAGTATTTGAATATCTTCCATGAAACTGTCGCTTACTTGTAATGGCATCAAAAAGGTTGGAGTAAAATTATGTATATCTTAGTGATTTAACAGGATAGTTATAATCTTGTATTTTAAAATTCATAAAAAATTCACATAGTAGCAGCTTCAGTTTACCCGTGACTACATCTCCATTATTTCCTGTAGTGCACAGATGTTGGTCTTATGGATTTTGAGCCTGTTAGTAGGGAAAAAAATCAAAATTTATTGATCAAATTCTGTGATATGTATACGAAATATTACAATTACATGAGTACCTGAAAAGGCATTGACAGGTTTGCATGGACCTTATGGGTTCTTCAGTAAGATCCTTTCACTGGGTTCACATCAAAGACAACATTAATTTACAAATGAATATCTTTTTCTTTGTTTGATCACAAAATGCACTTTATTTACATGTCTGGTTTCTCATCAAAACATTTACCAGTCTTCTTTAACTGGAATAAGCAATACCTGATAATTTGGTACTTGCTATTTGACACAAGACACATACCCATGAGTGCAGGGGAGAGAGAGGGGAAAGTTTCATGAAAGTGGAGCCTGTATAATATAAATAAGTAACAGGGAAAAAAAAATTAAAGGTGGCAAATCATAAACAAAATAATGCATATGTGATATGAAGAATGGGATTACGGTTGACTTTGAAAAATGCTAATTCTTGCTCTAGAATCTAATTGCCAGACTGCAGTTTTAAGATGAATGTTCAGAGTGAATGTTTGCATGGTCATTCCATTTCTTCTTTCAGTTAGTGCCTATTGTCTCTTGTCCAGTCACTGGGCACCACAGCAAAGAGCCTGGCTTTGCCTTCTTTACTTACTCGTGTTAGGCATATGTACACATTGATCAGATCCTCCTGAGCCTTTCCTTCCATAGGCTGAACAACCTCAGCTCTTTTAGTCCCCACTATGCAGGATGTTCCACTTCTTAAACCATCTTCATAGCCCTTCACTCACTCCAGCAAGCCCCTGTCTCTCTCACACTGGGACTTCACCAAGGTTGAGTAGTGGTCTGTCTGACCCAGCCTAGGACGCTGTTGGCCATCTTTGCTGTTAGGGCACATTCCTGGATCACATTTGTTGTCCACCAGGACTCCCAAGTAACCTCCTGTAAAACTGATTTCCAGACAGCTGGTCCCCAGAATGTAGTGGTGCACAAAGTTATTCCTTCCCAGTGACAGGACGTGACATTTCATTTTGTTGAACCTAATGAGAGATTTCTCAAACCCTTTCTTAAGCCTGCCAAGGTCCTTTTGAACTGCAGCACAACCATCTGGTCTATAGTGACTCCTCCCAGTTTTGTATCATCTGCAGGCTTGCTGAGGATGGACTCTACCCCACTACCAAGGTCATTAATGAAGATGTTATTGATGACCTGCTGTCCCTTTTGCAACCGGACATGTCTTTCTCATTTTGGCCTTTTTAGCCACCAACGCGCTTGCAAGAAACGTCGGTAGAGCCCTTCCCAAATCTTCGTTCGCGAAGCCTAGCCATGATGATGATTGATGACCATTATTGGCCTCCTCAGGCACGTTGCAAATGACTGGCCTCCTGCTGGACTTCAAGTTGTTGATCATAACCTTTTAAGACCACCAGTACAGACCATCGTTTATCTAGTTCATTCTTCATCAGTTTGTCAATGAGGGTGTTGTAGGAGATGGTGTCAGATGCCTTGCTGATACCACGATAAACAACTATGCAAGAGATTCTATTCTCATTCTTCTAACTATCATCAGACATAGCTCCACAGCATTTACCAGGTCTCCAAAGCCTTGAGCAACCTGGCCTGAATGGTCTTGTGCTGACTCTGGATGACCTCCTGAATGATCCCACTTTTCATTATGGCAAAAACAGCTGAATTGCTCCCCACCAAAAACAGAGCCCAGGGCCAGGCTCTTCCTGCTGTGGAAAGGAGCCGGGATGTGAGACACAGGGAAGTGCCATGAAGAATCAAGTTTTCTTCTCCTTTTAGACAAAAGGGGGACAGGAGAGATGAGGGCAGTGAATGCTGCTGCTGTTGGGAGGGTCATTTCCCACATTCAAGCCAGTCCATCTTCCCCTAGCTGAGCACCCACTGCACCAACTGTGGGAGCCCCTCACAACAGCCTCACCAGTTTGATGCTCTGGGTGAGCCCACTTCAAAACTATGAGCACTGACTTATAGTGCTCCTTCCTGACTACTACAGAACATTTCCTGGTGGCAGGAGTTGAAAGCCAGAGATTAAATATAAAAGAGAACAGGCAGAAAGAGGTGAATAAGAAAAGAACAGCGACCATGCAGACTTAGCAATTTGCAAAAGAGTTAGGGGTTTTTGTACTTTTCTATTGTTTACTCAAAGGTGCTAGACTTTCAATAGCCTACAGTGCACTGGGTAAAAAATACAGTTATTAGATTGTGCTAAAGAAACTGAAAGAACATGAGATCCTGAAAAAAAAAAAAAGATACTTCTGAAAGACAAGATTTTGTTTCTTAAAAAAATCTCGGATGTGATTTCTTTTTATGATCTAACACATCTGAGATTGCTGAGTCAGACATGCAGTGCTGTAGTGCCTATGACAACATTCACTCAGAATCCATTTATTATAAACATCACAAATGCAAAATTGAAAAAGTAGCTCTTAGATGATTTTCATCTACATTTCTAATGGTTGCAGAATCAGATTGTAAGTTTTAAATGGATTATAAATAATGGCACAGGGAATTGAAAGGCAAAGGCAGAGAAAAAGTTACCCTGAGAAGTCCACAGATTTCAAAACCAAGTAGCTGTTAAACAAATTAAGGCAGTATCTGATACAAAGGTGAAAGTCTGTGGAGACATGACTAAGTTATGTTAAACACAAGATAATACTGAGGTAATGGAGAAGTCAAGAAATCACTCCTTCCTGTGGCAAGGTAAAATAAAATGTCAAAAAGATAACATTTGTGCGAGTTTTGGGAAACAGAGCACTTAGTTGCAGACTGCAAGTATACAGATGTTCAATCCTGTTAGTCACTTTGATGTTATTATATTTTTAATTTGAGTTGTCCCTGTGAGCGACCCCATGACTACATTCTCCTTCTCTATCCACACTGCATGGCACTTTTGAAGGCTGCCAGTCATGTCCATACTGTCCCAAACATGTCTCACCTATCCTGTGAGGTCTTACTGCACACTTGGCAAGCTTCTTTCTCCTGGGCTCTCCATAGGCATTGCTGTACTCTGTGCATCCTTCACAGCCTATAAAAGAGATATGTCATTGCTTCTTGTTATAAACCAGGGTCTAGGAAAGAGGACCATTAGAAACAGGACAGATCAGTGGGTTATCAGCATTTTTGTTGCTCTTCCCATGTGTTGCATTATTGAAAAGATATAGAAAGCAGTGAATATTGCTGTATAGAACCGGCTCATCCCAACAGAGGAGGCTCCTGCAGGGATGCAGTGCACTGTCACATCTCATGGTGTTCATTTGTCATCTCTCCAGCATGTGCCCTCAAGCCTGGGCTCCCTCTCCTCAGAGGAAGCCCTTGAGCCTGGCTCCACATCAGCAGTGCTCGCTGTTACCCAGGGACATGGCCAAGACTGGTGGGGAATCAAGGGCCTTCTCTGATTAGTGTATGTTTGGTTGAATCCTGAAGCTAAGGTCCTTCCCCGAGGCACTGTCAAAGGAAAAGATACGTGTCAACAAATAAGATGTATTTTATTTTTGCCAGAAACCTCTACTGCAGTCTGATATCATAATTCTTACTCAAAAAGAACCTGGGCAAAGATCAGGCCCTCTTAATACCCCTTTAATATACCATAATTAACTAATTCATTTCATGGAGAGTGATCTGACTCTCCATTTCAAACACCCTGAAGTCGGCCACTTACAGACTGAGTCAGACTTAATCCACTGAGTTCAGGACAGCAATAACCAGAGATCTCTCTCAAAGGAAACAGATCCACAAAAGCCAGATCTCTTCTTCCGAGCCATTAAAACTGAGGACTAATTACCTAGGCAGACAGGAAAAAAAAAAAAATAAAAGCTGTTAGAATAACCTCGGTCAAACTGCCCTGTTAAGAAAAGAAAAACTGAAAAACAGTAATTTTCCACAAACTTTTCCTAAGAAGTTTGGAATGCTTTTTCTAAGTGAATGTAGAAAGGAGAATGAGCATCTCTTATGGGGACAAGCAGGAATGGGCATAAAGTAAAGCTTGGAGCTGCAGATGGGTAGAACTAAAAATTAATCATTCAAACTTAATATGTTTTGTTACTGTGCACACTTAAGACATCTTCCTGAGTAGGCTAATTTTGAAGACATCTGAGAAAACCAGATTTATAACGAAAAAAATGGTTATTGAATTCATGTTTGCAGTGAAATTCTTCTGGTTATATACAAAATTTGTAGAAACAGTGTTAAAATTTTTTAAATAGTGTTTAGAAAAGCTGCAGAGTCCAATATAGGTCTCTACCAGATCCTATCCAAGGCCAGAGCAAAATGCTTGATTCTGATGTCACTGGACATTCTGTAATGTTTTGCAATAAAAAATGTAGAAAGAAATCATCTGGCATGAAAAAAATCTGGCTTTAAAAATGGTTCAGAAATAGATGAAAGTGGGCAAGTGCAAGTTGACTTTAGATAAGTCTATCTGTGTATTAACAATACAAAGGACCCAAATGAATATACCCTGCTCATCAGGACTTAACCCAGTAACATAAATGAGGACTACAAAAGGGCTTGGCTTCTTCAAAGAGTTAATTACTGAATAGCTAATTCAATTTAGACTCTACTAAAGAGCTAAAACTCGAGTTAAATTCTACTAAGGAACTGACTAACTCAAGTTCAGAGAGCAAAAGAGCTTATTCTGCTAAAAGGGCCCTGAAGTAAGCTCTCAGTGATTTCTATTAAAGACTTAAGAAATCTTTCACATATGATATCCAGGGTCTAATCATACGGTGCCATGTCTTCAACAACACCTGCACCAACTAGCTTTAGCTACACATCATTACTGACTGTTTTCTCATAACTTTGTTTTCTTCTGCTGGATTCAGTCTCTATGACATCTTCCCGTTCCCAAAGGCCAAGCCCGTGACAAAAACCTGATCAGGGCATAAGATGCAATTTCCATTATTAACAATATAACATGGTCCAATGCGAGTATATTGCACAGTTAAGCACTCTGTATTTTACTTAGTAGAGTTGTTACTTACATATAGTTAATTCTCAGTATTCAGGCAAGTTTCATATAGAGCACACAGAACTGGCACATTATTCTTGTATGATTTCTTTCTTTTTACACTTTAATCCTTTCCACTACGGAAAACAAAATGTTTATGGCCCCATAAGGCTTTAACTAGCAACTTGCAAAATTTCAAATTAAAAAAAAATATTACCATAAAAGAAATCGGAAGTGTATCGGAGGTGAGGAGTAGGAAAAGGGATAGGTATGAGACAGGCAAGACAGGCAAGAAATGGTCTAGAAGATGGGGAAAAAAAAGACAGACAGGAGCTAATTTGCATGAGACCTTGAAACAAGGAGTCTGAACTGTATGTGGGAAACTAAATCACAAGAGATGTTTCCATAAACTTCCACTCTGAGGCAATGATATTTAAAAGCCTAATAAGATATGAATTTGGGTAACACTTTAATTGTCTTTCTGCAAAAATTGCTCAGGCGATCCAAGACTCTGGACTATTTTTCATATTGTTTCCCCATCTGTGGAGTCACTAAATAATTATGTCATTATTGTTACAGAAGTCTCATTTATGAGGAATTTCAGCAACACCTGGATGTACTGACATTAGCTGGTGATTAAACTTCCTGCAGTTGTTTTAGTAACCACTTCTTTAATAGGATTAAACATTCTCTCACTCCTTTGGAAACCTCATTCACCTCTACTTCACTAATCCATTAATTTAATAATAATGATTCTTCATACTTACCAATGTGCTGACCACCAGAAAGCAGCACTGATCTCAGAACATGCTTTTCTGGGTGATACTTGAGAATGTCTTTGAAAATATGTACTAGTTTTCCTAACTGTTTGAGAAGGCTTTTTTTATCTCTGTTGAATTTCTAATCAGCACTTGAAGGATCCCAAAAGGGTATTTTTCCATTCCAGAAAAGGCCTCTGGAAAAGCTGCAGTGACACTGGCTCTTTCATCCACTAAGTCTTGGATAAGGCAAATAAGGCATAACTTTGCATATCTTGATTTATGCCTTCCTAAAGCAGAAGTCAGGAGCTAACAGACTCTAACAAAGGTTCCCACTGTCAAGGGACAAAACAGCCTGTTTTGCATACTGTTGCATGTGGAATTTTCAAAAGAGCCCTGAAAACTTAGACACCGAATGTCCACTGTAATCTCTCAAGAGTCAGACACCGAGCTCCTTGATAATGCTTCAGCCAACACATCCAGTTATGCTGAGGTACAGGTGATGTGACTAGAGCTGACTGTGCTCTGACAATGGCTCAGGCTGGATGGGGGCAGGAGAGCACAAGGGCAGGATAATGTTAGAAGCCATGTGGCATCCTACGCTTTGATAATTGTGCGCTGTCACTTCTGCAGCTCTTTTACCTCTAGCACCTTTAGGTGCCAGGTTGCAGATAGGCACTTTAGGTGAGCCCAAAGACCTATTGAGGGGCAGTCTAGATATGCAGGTTTAGATATGCACCCATCTGTGGATGCATATTTAGTCTCTTCAGTAGCATGGCAGTACCTGTGAAAGCTAAGACCAGCAGTGCTAACACACGGACTTGCATTGGGAAAACTGCCATGCTTTTGCAATGCTGCTGACAGAGGCTCTAGTACAAAAGATAAATGAAGTTTGTCTGAATTCCTATTACCACTACTATACCTATTCTTTAGATAAAAAGGTACCTTTTAGAACTGACTGTAATTCTATCACTCAATTCCTTGTTAGTTTTAGTATCTTCCATAAGCACAATAGATAGAGTAATTCTGAAAGTCTTGGAAGGGTGCAGAGGAGACATCAGGAAAAGCATGCACACCACAGAAGACTATGCCAAAACAAATGAGTTTATAAAGATCAGTTTGCTATGTAGTCTATCTGAACATTGTACATGCCATGTCTTTCACCGTATATTCTTGAGACTATAAGTAAATCAAATTGACATATATTCACAATCTAGCACCATCTGCTGCGTAAAAGAAGGCGGCATTTTAAAAGCAAAGGATCTGTTCCTTTTTTACATGATACATCTTAATCAGTGAAATGTATTCCTGGTTTTACAAATGTGCAGTTTGACTTTAAATATAACAAGCATTTTAAAAGAACCATTTGAAGAAATCCTTGTAACTATGGATTCTCATTTACTATTAATTTCCAGCCCACATTAAAATTCCCTTATTTCCAAAACACTAAGCTGAGAGCAAGAAGCAGGAAGGTCTCATCTGAAATGTGGTGAATAGGAGCTTTGTGGAAGAGATGCATATAATCAGAGATAAGGGTTATGTTTTATAAATAAATTCTTCTCATTTTAGATAGATCTTGGATGTAATATTTGAGACAAATACTTCTCTGCATCACTGTGGAGTGTTTTAACTTGCTAATTATATTTTTCAACTGTTTTATATGTAGCCTTACAACAGGTGGGGGTTTTGTTTGGGTTTTTTTTATCAGCTATTTTTCCCAACAAATTTCATTCAGATTTTTCCTATTTATTACTCAATTAAAAAGTATGTGTATTTCTGAAATTCTAAGTTTCTCTATCTCTTTTTAAAGTTTTTAGAAGATCATGGCAAAGCACAGAGGCATATTCTAAAACTAATGCAGGCTGCCTCAAGAAATTCTGCTTAAGCAACTTTGTTGCCCCACATGAAACTAAAATTAATTCATTCTGGAACTTAACTCTCCTTCGTTTCTTCACTAGTTAAGAAGAAATGTTATAGAACCTCTGAAATCATTTAATATAATAATCTTGTTTACATATAAGTCTCTCATACTAAAACACTGAAAAATTGTTTTGCTTCCTCCTTCTGCTTTGTTCAAAACATATTACTCTTAGCTAGCTGGCTGTCTGCAACACAAAACAAAGAGATGTTAAATTTAGTTTCTGCTTCATAAATAGAAAGTGAAAAAAAAACCCACGCAAAATTTCAATGTATTGATGCAGTGAATTCTGGCCTGTGCAAAGCTGAAGTAGCTTTCCTTATGGGCACTGACAAAGACAACTGTCACTGTGGGCCACAGGGTGCTGTGAGCTGCAACTAGAATCCTGCCTGAACTCAGACCAGAGGCTGATGGTCCCCAGAGTCCTTTGTTTCCACCAAAAAATGTCAGGTTTGCTTGTTGCTATAAGGAGGGACTCTTTTAAGAAACAGCAAGCACGAACTGGAGGCCAACCATCAGTCGTATAGCTACTCAGACACAATTTTAATTTGCTGCATAGCTGTAAATGTGCAATCTCAACAGAATGCTTTGGCCTCGTGATGTAGCTAGCAAGATCTTTGGTGGAGTAACCCTGAAAATCCCAGAGTGCCCAGCCTCTTTGATTTTTCAATAAGTATACTAAAAAAAATACTGTCTGCTTTTTTTATTATTTCTTTTGATGAGCTACTGCATAGTTTAGAGTACAGAAAAATAGGTAAGTGGAAGTTCTACACAGATAAATAGGACTCAGAACTGAAAGGTATTTTCAGTCCTTCAATTTTCTAAACAGAGACAAAAAAAAGAATTCCTCATGCTATAGGAACCAAAGCAAGACGACAGGCTTCAGCTGCTCTGACTCGCCAGCAGATTTTACAAACTACAAAGGAACATAAAGGCTTCAACTCTACCCATCCTTTCTAAAGTTTTTTTCTTGCAACTTCTTGATCACTTGCAATGAAACTAAAGTGAAGCAAGCAGCAAAACAGTAATAAATTATTCCTTAGCACTCTGAACCTTAGTCTATTGATGTTGCCTTTCTAAATCACATTTTCTCCACTTCAGATCAGAACTTCAAATTGCCTGCTACCAAACCATTCTCTTCAAGAGCAGTCTACAATATCGAAAAAAAGAATACAAATACAAACCTTTCCATTACCCTTGAAAAAGGATAATACATTCCAAAGGAGAACAGATAAAAAAATATGAAACTTTAAATATTAAAAAGCCACACACAGCTGCAATACAAAATGTTTATGTTCCACATAAAAACCTTGTGAACTTTGCTCATAGTTTTCCATAACATTTCAGAATATCAGCGCTAAACATAGATGAATATATACCCCAGATCCAGTGATCTATTTCTTGAGCTATGTTTTTTCAGTTGCTAAGAAACTTCTTTCTCTTGTTTCTTGTAAAATACAAGTTTATAACACTCCACATGCTGTAGGGAATCATTTCTCATTGGATTGACTTTGAATATACCTGAAAGCATTTTTGTTGCCCATAGATTTTATCTGCTATGGTCCAATGAACTCCAGTGAGCTTGAACATGACCTTGACATGTTGATCTTTACCTTCAGGTGAAGATTCAGAAAGTAACTGCTCACAGTCAAGTTTAGAATTATTCTTTTCAGACAGAATCCTTGACCTTCACCGTTCCCTGATCTGAAGCCAAGTGAACTTAGATTTTTTCCCACCCTGATGTCTCCCTGTCACATAGGAAGTATGAATCCAAGGCTTGCTACCCACTTCATTAGGTACAGGTATGGGGATTCTTTTTTTTATTGAAAGTACAGCATACAGATACAGTGACTATTTCAAAATGTACTTCCAAGCACATAACTTCTAGTGAAAAAAGGAAAACATTTCCCTGAAAATATTTTCAGTATGAACGCACCCAAATAAATTCATTCTGAATTAATAAATCATTTCTTTGCCCATCAGAGTTGCGGACATAGAAAGGGACCCTTAAGAAAATGCATTTTCATACCTGTAGCAGAGCTTTCTGATCAGATCACATCTGTGTGTCTGCATTTAAAATATGAGTTTAATGCAAAAAGCTTTGAAAGTATGTTCCTCTAAGTATATAGAGCCATTTCACTGCTTAAAGTGATGAAGTCCTCTCTGAGTATTGCACTATTAACCGGTTCAAAATCTAAACTTACTTGTCTTACAGCAAACCATATCTATCTCACTTATATGTCAAAAAAACTGGCAGATTTTACATCAGTCCCACTAGCTTCACTGGGGAGACCAGGTGTTCAACAGCTTTGCAAAAACAGGTAATTTTACCGGTTGTTTAAAGCTGTAAACCCAAGAGTGTGTTAAAACCCATTCAGCAAGTTCAGAGGAGTAAAACCTAGATCCCTGGTCTATAAGACCCTGCCCTACAGCTTGGTCATTTACAGTGCCATTCATCTCCCATGTGCATCCTCAGGCAATAGACACAATAGTAATTACAGCATTAATTAGTAAGATGCATGGCAGAGTTTTGTGTCAAACCAAGTTTGGTTGAAAACCAAAATTACCCTTAAGATCCTTGCAGTCTGCTTCTTGGCAGTGCTTTGCACCTACTGCCAGATGCACCGAGACTTCTTGATGCTGTTTCTATGAACAGGCTAATACAGGGTAAGTCAATAATCATCAAAACTGTTGCTCAAATTTAAAAAATGGGATGTTACCGAAATCAATTGCTTTTATAAGAATAGCTGAGGCTGAGTGTGAATTTTTGGAAACTGAAAGACCAGTTTCCAAAATACTTAGACTAGTTTCTAATAATGTCCAAAAGCCATCTCAGTGTATTTATTCTTCTTGGTTCTTGACTTCCAGCAAGCAAATAATGTTCCGTTCTTCACTTGCAAAATGCAGCCTTTCATTATTCCCTGTTCCTCTTCACTCAAAAAAAACTGAGTTCTCCCATAGAAAATTAAATAGAAATCTTGTCATTTAATCTCTATGGCTCTTGAGCAAACAAGCCTCTCAATGAGTAGTATTTTAAAGGAGTTAATTTTTCTTCAGCCTCCACACCATTCTTTCTGCCTATGCTTTCCACATTTTTTCCTGCAAATGCGGTTGTTTTCTCTTTTTTATGAAATGCAGAGGACATACCTGCTTTACTGCAGCTGTCAATAATTGCAAATTCAGAAGCTAAAACCTGTTGGTCTGGTTTTGTTTTTCTCTATGTGCAAACAGTAGCCACTATGGCAGCCAGGCAGCCACAATAGTAGACCTAGAGACTCTAAAAACAGACTAGAGCAAAATCCAGAGCAAAATTCAGATCAGAGTAGAATCCAGAGCACACTGTGCCCAGGCTGGGTCTGACACCAGCTCCCCACCTAGACTGAGACCCGCAGCTTTCTCACCTCTTTCAAGACCAAAATTTTGCCCCCCGGGAAACTGAGGGATGCGGGAACCGCCGTGAATGGCACTGCAACTCAGTGCCCAAGAGCGGCAATCCCACAGGCCACAGGCACACCGATCCCACGGGACGCTGTTCCCGATCCCTCCCCACCGGTGTCATCGCCACTCCCGCCTCGCCCGTCACGGCCGCCACCGCGGGGCGAGGCCGCACCGCGCGGACCGGCCAATAGGGGCTCGGCTGCCGTAGGGCTCAGCCAATCAGCGTCCGCACCGGCTGCGCAGGGAGCGCGCGGCGGGTGGACGCGAAGGGGGCGGTGGCGCCCGGGACCCTCCGCCCGTCCCCGGGAGCGGGACCGGGATCCCTGAATCTGCGGAGCCTGAGCTCTGTCCTGCGCCTGGCGACGGTCCCGCCGGAGCCCTGGGGCTGTAGCTGCTGATCCGCGCCTGCTTTGCCCCCGGGTTGCTTCTTTCCCTGGCTCTGGCTGCAGCCCGGGCTTCCGCCCGCCCGAAACACTGAGGTCTGGAAAGAATGTTGACGCCTCATCCCTGGCCTGGGAGGGACAATAATACAAATCGAAATTGAATAAAATAACCCAAAAATTAATAAAATAAAATTTGATACAATAAAATAAATTTTAAAACACGAGAAAATTGAAAATAGCGATAACCAGCCAGCACTCCTCATGAGCGGGCTGTCGGAGCGCACCGAACACTTGGGAAGCCCCGCGCAGGAACGGCGCCACGCTCCCGCCATCCCGGCCCCGCTGGCCTGGGCAAAGCCACTCGGGGCTGCGGGGGAGCTCCTTCGGGCTGGTAGTTCCCGGGTGGGTCACCGGGACTCGCCCTCTACCTCCGCACACGGACCAGTGGGCTCCGTACTGGAGGGAGCGTCCCCGCTACGGACGTCACAGGAATGGGGCCCTAAAAGTCAGTGTGGCAGAATTTCTCCGTGTGTCTCCTCCTGTATTTCATATTTCGATTTAGCCGCTGCATAGCAATAAAAAAAAAAAAAAAAAAAAAAAGATAAAACCAAAAACAAACAAAAAAACCCGAAACACCAGACAAACCGTATTTTGTTGCTTTTTTTTTCTTGACTTTGGTTGTTTGCGGTTCGTTATATTTAGTTCGGTTTCTGGGTTGTTGGGTTTCTTTCTTAACTCAAAGACTGATTATTATATTTACAAACCACCAGTTCATAGAAATTGACTCTCTGGAGTACCTTTGTTTGTTTGTTTGTTTGTTAATGGTGGTCCAAATATTACGATATGATGGGAGGCTTCTATTAAAACTCACAAACTCTACAGACGTGGAAATAATTTCCGGATCATAGTTCTACTATTCTACCCTTTCCACGACCTCATAGCAGACATGATACATCTCTCCCCGGCAGCAGCTCCATGGTGGGTGCCTTCCTTGGGGAAGGCAATGGATAAATATTGAAATAAAGAACCGGCCAGAACTATTCCAGGTGCCGCTGACGATGCTATAGATGACAACAGGATTTTCGACTCCACCGACAGATGAACAAGATCCCGCCCTCTGCAGGAGAGACCTTTGCCATTTATTTTCATGACAGAAACTTTGCGTCTTGGGATAAAATGAATCGAGTAAGTGGGTACTTAGTGCACTAGCCCCGACATGGAAGGGGGAAAAAAAAAAAGCTACAGCTATTGATTCAAGCCTGACGTTTGAATTCCCTCCTCCTATTGCTGTCAAGCACGTTTAATCTTAAGTGAGCAAACGGAGGATCAGCTTTGAATCTGAAATTATTTCAGATACTGAAAGAAATTTGTATTTTGCATTGCGTCACCTACACCCTCGACTGCGATAGGGCTCGATCCTGAAACCTCACAGTTTTCTAAGTATAGACAACAATCGAAGAGATTTACCATCCGCTTCAGAGTTGTGAGCTACGCAAAACCAAAAAACGGTGTTCCTTGCTGCCTCTCTGCCTGCCCGAGGGCACACTCCCACGAAAAGCCCCAGATCGGACCTAAGCAGGCAGACCCGCACAGCTGGTGGGTCACAGCTGGCAGGTCGCTGGCGGCAGTCTTGCATCCTTTTGCCTGGTGAGCTGAAGGAGCATACAGGGAAAACAGATTTTCTGACAGTCTTTTTTTAAAGTTGCACTCATTTCAGGTTTTTCATACCAACAGTATGAGAAGATTTTTCCCTCAAATGAAAGTAACAACGATCCCAAGGAAGAGTGTTTGCAAAAGGGGCACGTTTGACCGAATGCAAACAGATAAAGTAGACTAGTAATGTTCAGCCTTTAACATCTCTACGCTGACCCTGTGCAAAACAAAACAAAAAAAATTGATTTTCAAAAATAGGGAAGCAGGCATAGGGAAGAATGGATTGAATTAGGGAGTTTTGCTGGTTTGCGAGTGAGGAGGAAAATGTTCAGACGAAATATTCAGGGACAAATTCTTCAGAGCTTGACCCAAAGACGCTGTATACAGTTGGATCTGGGCCGAGCTTCTGATCGTCAGAAGCATTGTGGAGAAACACGAGATGCTGCTGACAGCACTTCAGTGAACAACTAGACAAACAGTAGTTTGTCAGTAACTTTATTTCTTTTTTTAAAAAAATCGCATGACAAACTGGAACCAAGACCAAAATACTGTATCCACTGTACATCGTTCATTAGAAAACAAACATACACCACATTTGTATTCTACCAAACAGAGAGTGTATTTCCTTTAAAATTATATAGTGCGTGCTCTTAGATTCATGCTTTTCAATATTTATTTTACATTTGTTATTCAAATATTATCTGTTATAAATAATTGCAACTTGATCAAATGGTGCACCTGTTATGCAAACCTCTTCAGTGCTGCAAGTGTGGCTTTTTGTTGCCTGTTTTTATCTGTCTTTTCAAAAAGCTGTTGGTATTGCTTTATTATGACCTGAGCAAGCACATCTGAGATGTCAAATAAAGTGTACAGGTGACGCTTGCAGATCCGGGTATGCTGCTAAGCCCACGGCTCAGACTGCTGGGAACGAGTGACGGGAGAGCGCATAGAAAAAAATCGTTTCCAAAAGGCACAATTTTCTCGACACAAAGATACAATAAAAATATATGGCCACGGAAATGCGGGCGCCTATGGGGATGCAGTGCCTGTCCAGCGGGATCTCGAACCCGCCAGGGTTTCGCCCTCCCGCCCCTGTCCCCATTCCGCGGCTGCAGCGCCAGGGGCGACGCTGCGGATGGAGCCCGGGGACGCCCGCGCACCCCAGTCCGCCCCGCCGGCAGCGGCTGCCCAATAGCCTGCGCTCCCCCGCGACGCGGACTCCCGTGGGACCGCCTCGGGAGGCCGGGAGACCAGAATAAGATGGAGGGGGGGCTGCAGCACTCCCCTCGCCCCTGCCCCGCCGCGGCCGCCTCTCGCATCACTGCTCGCGGTGCCGGCTGCCACTCTCCGGGTCACTCTGGTCGTCGGTGAAGCAGACGTCCACGTCGCTCTCGTTGTCAGTCTTTTGCTCCTGCTCGGGTTGCGCGTAGCCAGAGTCACTCTTGTCCTCGGCCGCCTTGCCGAGGCTCTGCCCCGGGTGCCGGGACTTGACGTGCCGCTCCAGGTCGCGGCGTCGCACCAGCACCTTCCCGCAGTACTCGCAGCGGTAGGGCGTGTTGCCCTCGGCGTGCAGGCGGATGTGTTTGTTGAGGTTGCTGGGGTCCCCGAAGGGCCGCAGGCAGACCTTGCACTTGAGAGGCTTGTAGCCGGTGTGAGTCCGCATGTGGATCTTCAGCCCGTACTTTCGGGAGTACAGCTTCCCGCAATAGAGGCACAGGTGCCCGGTCTTGGGCTTCCCTCCAGCCGCCCCCGCCGCCCCTGCCGGCAGCGCCTCCAGCCTCCCGCGGCCTTTCTCGGCCGCAAGCTCGGAGAGCTGCTGCGTGTGCATGGCGATCTCCCGGTCGATGCTGGCCAGCGAACCCAGCTCGGCAGCGTGCAGCCCCGTTGCCGGCCCCGCGAAGTACGACACCGACTCGGGGTACTTGAGGAGGCCGCCGAGGTGCAGCTTCAGCGGGTAGTAGGGCGCGGCGCCGTAGAGCAGCTCCCCGTTGTAGACGGTGAGCGGCATCACGGGCAGCCCGCACTCTCCCGCGTACGCCTTCAGCCCCTCGAAGGGTGGCAGCGCGAAGCGCTCCAGTGCTCCGCCGGGCAGCGGCGGGTAGCGGGCGGGCGGCAGCGCGGCCGCGGGCAGCCCTCGCTCCACCTGCCGGAAGGCTGAGGCTTCCTCCAGCGGCGACAGCAGCGGGAAGGCTCGCAGCCCACCGCCGCAAGCCAGGCCCGCCGCCGCCGCTGCCGCTGCCTGCGGAGCGGCCTCGCCCGGCAGCGCCCCGCACTTGGGCGGTGCCTCGGCGGCGGCGCGTCCCGCCTTCAGTCCCCCCAGCAGTTTAGAGAAGCCGAGGGCGGCGGCGCCCCGCGCCTCCTCCCGCAGCGACCCGGCGGGGCGGAAGGCCGAGCGTGCCCCGGGGCACAGTGCCAGCCCGTTGCCGCCCGCCGGCCCCAGCAGCGGCCCCGGCCCGCGGGCGGCCCCCACGCTCATGTCCAGGGCGCGCTCCTGCTCCTCCTTCCCCGCCGCCCGCTTGGGCAGCGCCGGTTTGGCGAGCGGCGGGGAGGCGGGGGTGGACTCCCGCTTGACGGCCTCCCGAGGGCCGCAGCTGGGCGGCGGGTGCCCGCGCAGCGAGGCGGCAGGCGGCTCCTTGGGGGGCAGGCCGAAGGTGGTGGCGGCGGGCCGACCGTGGTCGTGGTGGAGGAAGGGCCGGCCGTGGCTCAGCGCGCAGTGGAAGTGGACGTGGGCCTTGAGGCTGTTGGGGTACTTGAAGGTCCTCCAGCAGTACCAGCAGATGTACCGCTCCTCCCCTGCAGAGGCAAGCGGAGGGACCCGTCAGCGGTGGCCGCGCAGCCCCGCGCATTCCCGCGCCCCCTCAGCCTCGTCCCGCCCCCTCCGTGCCGTGCCGGGATGCGGAGCGGTGCAGGCTCATGCGAACGGGGCGCCGTAGGGCCGGGGGGAGCAGCTGCCGCCGCGAGTCCTCTGTCGGGGGGCCCATCTGTTGGCGTTTGCAGAGGAGGTAGCGTATGTCAGGGAGTCGGCTGCACGGAACAAAGGCCAATCTAATGATCGTGAGCCCCTCATTAAGCGGCGAGACAATATCCGATATGTATGGGCCATATGTAATCGTTCCCTTTCAGAGGACAATGCCCTTTGTGCCCCGTCCCCTAAACATTTCGGCTTCTCTGAAGCGGAACAGACCTCGGTAGCTGGGCTGTGATGACTGCCCGACACCACAGAGGCTTAGGCTCCGCTTTCCCCCTCCTGACCCTGCTTGTCAGGAGGGTCTTCCCAAGGAGGAGCATCTCCCCAGCCCCGATGGTGAAACGCTGCCTCTGTGGCCACCTGTCTGGGAATATTTTTCTTTATTTCGTTATTTCTCTCTCTCTCCCTCACTCTCTCTCTCTTTTCCTTGCTTCCTTCCTTTCCTTTCCAACTCGCTCTCCCTCATTTTCCCTTTCCCCTATCCTTTCCCTTACATTTTCCTTCCCTTTCTTTTTCTTCTCCCTCTTCTCTCCTTTCCTTTCTGCTCTCTACACGTATCCATCTTTCCCTCTCTCATTTCTCCCAGTCACCACAATACAACAATAATCCCATGAATTTCCCCCTGAGCTCTTGCCCACTCTGATCGTCCCCAGCTGATTCTCACCCCGCAGTTTAATGCACCGAAACGCCAAAGGTAAGGCCAAGTGCCACACGGCAGTGAGAACCTATTCCAGGCCTGAGGCCAGCTCCTCACGTTTCGGGGAACCCCGTGGGGAAGGACGGGGATAGAGGTGTTTCATTGAGCACCGTGTCTGTCGGGGCACACGGGGGGCAGCGGGTCACCGAGGTGGACACGATGGCCGCGACCAGCCTCCCGAGAGGGCTTTGGATAGGCGTCACTCTGTGGCCGCTGCGGGTGGAAAACGAAATCTTCGCTCTCCGCGGGAAAGTCGGGAGCGAACTCGCGTGGAAGGATCCTGCGCTGTTGCGTGTCTTGCCGCCTGTGCCCTCGCCTCTGTGCGCAGCCCTTCCTCACTTGCCATGGAGAGGCGGTCCCGGAATCTGCAGCGTTGTGAAGTCGTTGGTCTCTGTTTTTTCTCCCGTCGAGGACGGAGGGAAGGAGACGGGGCCGTGTCTGCCCGGACCCCGAAGAGGCAGCGGCCGAAGGAGGAGGAACCACGCCTGCAATCCTACTGCCATACATCGAAAACGGGTAAAGGAATGGCGCGGATGGAAAAGAATGGCCACGGATCTCCGTGGGCTCCCACCTGCAGCCTTTTCTTGCCTTTACAGGTCTCTCCAGGGTCTATCCTCAGAAAAAAAAAAAAAAAAGAAAAAAAAAAAGGAAAAAAAAAAAAAAAAAAGGAAAATATAGGGGGAGAAAAAAGGGGGAAGAGGGGCGAAGAAACTAAAATCACCCCTTTTTCATCACGGTAAACCGAAATAAATGGGGTCAAACAAAGAAGAATTCCGAAGTTTTGATTTGGTTTGTTTGGTTTTGTTTTTTTTAAAGACTCTGAATTTCTTCCTCCCTCTTTTTTCGGTTGGTGGGGTTTTGAGGTTTGGTTTTGGTTTGGGGTTTTTCAGCGTATTATCTTTAAAAGAAGAGCACTTCAGCATACTGGTACACTTCGTCCGTATTAATTAGTCTGGAAACTGTGGGGCTGGAGACACAGCAGATCCCTAGAGTCAGTCTGCAACTCAGCCTTGCTTCGACGGGACGAGGAAGATGCCACAGGCTGGGAACCTCTTGCAAACCTGAGCTCTCTCGCTTTTATTTCCTCTGGACAGCACTAGTACCCATCCGCAGACAGGGGCTGCTGCAAAGGGGAAGATGGGGACACAACCCAGCAGTGTGTCCTTTCTTGTAGCAGAAATTTCTCCTAGCTTTTCGAGGGGGTGACCCGCCGCAGACCCATGGCCTCATTGTCCTTAAGTGTGGGGGGGGACAGAGACGTGCCCGAGAGTTTCTTTTCCTCGTATAGCTTCAGTACAAGGAGGGATTTGGTCTCTTGCACATCGCACGAGTCGATGGGACGTAGCAGCCAGAGCCCGGCGTTCCGTCAGCCATCCCTTCGTGCCGGACCCTGGTCACCCTGCGGAGCGGCCAGCCGTGACAGGGGGAGGGGGCAGCCCCTGCCCGGGTCGTGCCCTCGCTCCATTCCCGGGGACACTGCCAAGATGAAGGGTCTTCTCCGTCGAGCAAGAGCGGACGGGGGTCCCTCGCCGCCCACCGAGCCCGAGGGGAGCTAGTGCCGGTAACAGACTGCTACCGCTACAGACGCCCTGGGGAGCGGCCGGACACGGGATCAGCGGGAGGGGTTGCCCGCCGCCGGAAAAGTCCGACAGTTGAACTCTGAAGGCTTTCGTCTTCTTTTCCCTCGTTTAATGTGCTGCCAACTTATCATTTTGTTAACACCCGTGTAATTCCAGCTAAGAATCAGTTTGTGGATTGAAACAGGCCGTCCCAGATGGATGTCCTCCCCTTTCCAGTATCCTGGGATATCCTGATCTGAGTGTGATTTGACACCGGCTTAACTTTTTACCTAATGCATCCTAGTTTACAGGGACTGCCTAGTAACCGTTTTGACTTGACTATGTGAATCTACCCTCAAGAGAATCTGAAAAGAGTCTCTGAAACTCTGACTGAGAAGCACGGAAAGCAAACCCGATGTTTTTAAAAATTATTAAGCCAAATTGCTGTCTCGCGTAACAACCATAGCGATGTTTCACAGAAATCCCATTTGCCTATCAAAGGATCATTAAATCGTGCCGATGACGGAACGACTCGACGCAAAGGGGCCTTTCCATACGCTACTGAGTTAATAGATCACCCTTTAAATATAAGCAGATGGAGTCTTATTGTAAAGGGTGTCGGGTTAAAAGTCACTGCAGCTATACTGGCATTTATTTTTCTGAGGGCCCGCGTTTGCCTGCCGCAGTTTGAGTTCCCGTCAAAGGTGTCAGTTAAAGAGAGTTTGTTCTGTTTCATTTAATTTGTTTGCTCTGAAATGAATGCCCGCATCTGTACCTTTCTCGTCGTGCGTCGGGGTGGCCGTGACGGGGATGTCAAACCACTGCGCCAGGGGGTTGGAGTACCAGACTGTGAGCTCCTCTCCCGGCTGGACATCTCTCAGCGCCCGGTAGAAAATCTGGGAGGGTGAGAAAGGAAACTTCTTCAGGAGGCTTGAGAGGGGCGGCAGGTGGCAGAGAGTGGTGCCAGGCCAGCCCGGAGCCGCGAGTGAGATACCTGTCCTCCTGGCAGATCCGCAACAGCCTCCAGTGTCTGCTCTTGGGAGTTTCGGGCAGCCCGGATTAACCCTATCCACTCCAGAGCTGAGCTCCCAGCTTCATCCACTAATTCCCCTCTCACCATCCGCACCTGAAAGACAGTCGGCACCGCTGTCATTTTCACGCCAGATGAAACACAAAGAAAGCAAAAGGCTTACCCGTCTCCCTGCTTGTCTGCCCGCTCTGCCTTGCCCGGCGAGCCCGGTTCCCCGAGCTAGGCAGGGGGCTGAGCATCGCAGCTGGAAGCAGGGGCGAGAGCATCTCCTTTTGCCGCCCGTTTGATGCTTCCATCCCCACCCATCTTTGGGTAGAATCTCCCTCGGCTCTCAGGTGCCGTGGGAGAGCTGCGGCTGCCCTGGAGGGAGTTGCTGCTCTGAGGGGTAAGGATGGAAAACCCGGAGCCCGGCGGGGACCTGCACCATTGCGAGGGGAAATGGAGTTTTTCCCTTGGGTCGCACTGGTTCAAACGCACCTTGTTCAGTCGCAGCTTCTGCACTGAGCTTAACGCAATATTAAATGCCCAGTTAAGATATTTTTTTAAAGAGTTTGTGTAGTCTGAGTCTGTGCAAAGCAATTGCGGCATACAGGACTTGTCAGGAAACGGGGAGGGAAAAAGGGGAGAAGATTCTACTTAGCTACAAAGTCCCTGTAGCCCCATACTTTATAATCTGCTTGCCCATACAAAGAGAAAATGAAGTGCCCATTCCCTGAATGACCGTGCAATAAAAGTAATCGGAACAAAGCAGTCTAAAGCGAGAAACCAAGGGAGCCAGATGAGAAATAAATTTGAGTGGGCTGGCAGAGCGTTTAAAAACAATTAAAGGGCATTAAAAATCAGAGCGGAACGCGTGAGCCGCGGCTGCCCGGGGGGTGGAAGGAGGGGTCTCATCCGCAGCCCACTGAAGAGCCTGATGGACGGGGCGAGAGCCCTTCACTGCCTCCTCCTCGATCCTTCCCAGCTCGGACATGGACTGACCCCGAAGCCGGTAGCTGGCTGTTCGTCATCCCTCCCGCTCCGGCTGTGTGTGTTATTTGCAGCTTCGGGAGCTGGAGCTGGTCTGAGGCTTTGGGAGGAGGTCGAGCTGCCCCGACATCTCCGCCTCCGGAGTAGCCCCGGCCCGCTCCCCTCAAGCTTCCCTCCGACCCAAGCGAAAGGACAATCGGCCGAGGAGAGGGATGGGAGGCACGAACCCAAACCAAACGCAGAAATAAATTGGTGCATCTGCTCCTTCCCCGGACAAAACACGGGGACTGTGAAAGCCACATGCCCCCGTCTCACCGGAGCTCCAGGGTCGAGGAGCCGGCCGTAGCACGTCCCCGCCCTACTGGGCAATGCCCCAGTGAGTGGAGCCCCGGGGGGCGGGGGCCGGCCGGCGGGACTAGGGCCCTCCGACGCCGGGCACGGGGCTCAGACGACGCTTCCAGCACGTCTATGTCCAAGGCGGGGACGGGCGCGTCCGCTCCTCCGGGAGAGCTCCCGTATCCCCCGGCCTCGCCGCGGAGGCCGGTCGCGCTGGGGACCCCGGCGCTGAGGAGGAGAGGGAAAGGGCAGGGGCGGGCAGGCTTTCCTGGCAGAGCCACGGGGAGATATCTCAGGACGCTCTGGAAACGCTTCCCTTTCCTTTCCTGGCTCGCCCAAAGAAGGGAGGATCGAAGAGAGACGGGAGAAGAGCAGCCTCTTCTCCCAAAGCCGGCTTCCCCCAAGTCAACGAATAATCAAGGTCCAGCGGTGCAGGAGAGACCATAGGAAAATACCTTTTTTTTGGGTCCTGGCTCCTTGCGGTCTGATAGGTACTTGCCCAGTTTGAAGGTGCCCGGCACAGGACCCAGGCGCAGCCCAGCCGGGATGCAGCTCTCCGCGCTGACGCTGATGGCCGGAGCCCTGCTGGTTTGCATCGCTGCCGCTGGGTGTGAGCGCTCGGGAACCCCAACTACTTAAGGGTGCCGGAGTGACAGCGGCAGGCGGTGGGAGGATGAGCACAGGCGTATCTCCGCCCGCAGAGTGACGCGGCGGTGTGTGGACGCTGGCTTTTCAACGGGAGCAGGAGGGGTACCCCTTGGCAGGGGGATGCTCTGGGGCGCAGAGTTTGGTGAGAGAGTTTGGCTCCTCGAGCAGCTGCGGAGTCCCATCCAAGAGGGTCACATGGAGCCTTTCCCTAACCCTCCTGCATAATCAGGCGGAGTGAATGGCTGGCAGACAATGGGCCAGGCGACCTTCCCATTCCTAAAAATCCAATTTGTCAAGGGCAAAGAAAAGGCGCTGGTGAATCAAAGGTCTGGAGGGACCATTAATCCTCAGCATGGGGTATTGTCCCCGAGACAGTTACGATATTTTAAGTGACAAATCCACTGTATAATTTCTCCATAAATTTTACTTCCTTTTATTGTTCCTCGACAAACCAGTTTTGGAAAATAAGTGACTATTTTAAGTCTACTTGGCTGAGCCTTTTGAGGTTTAATATACTTCAAAGATTTTTAATTCTCTTCCCTTTTCTTTATTGTAAAGGAGATTAAACAAAGAGATGGGGAATGTTTTGAGGACTTGTTAACTTCTATTGATTCCCGGCGTGTGCCATACAGAATTTGGGCAGGTACTTGATGGGAAAACACCAGAAAATACCTACACTTTTTTTAAAAGAACTACCATATTACCATTTCAGTGGTTTGGTTTCAGGCCAGTAATCTGTTCAGAAGAGCTTTGATCCTTAAGGAGGATGAATAGCACAAAATATGAGACGCCGTAACCCTTGTAAAACAGAAACCGCTGCACCTGCGAGTGCTGGGGAAGTTGTGTCTGTAGTTCATGCGATTAAGGAATAGAGACAGGAGGAAATAGAGACATACAGCCACCAGGAAACAGGAAGGCATGGCCAGCAGAAAACACAGATGTCTAGCAAACAGCGTGCAGTTGGATTCCTCGTTTAATACATCCGCGGGTTCTTGACCACACGCAAAATTTCTTGCACCGAGACCTCTTTTGGAGGTGGAACCTGCAAAAAGCGACTTTAAATAAAGCCAGAACGAAGCTTTTCGGACAGTGTCCGCCTACGTCCCTCCTCTTCGCATAAATATTTTAATTAAGATGCAACGAAGCGCTAGGATTAAGTCAGCTGGATAAATGTCCCAAAAAATTTCAGGACCTGAAAAGGAAAGGTGTGCGACTTTTTTCTTACGTGGGTGCAACAGTTCAGATGTACCTGTCAGACCAAGTAATACAGTAACAAATTCAATTTTCCACTTTCTCTTTTATACTCCTGTCTAATTCCTGCTAGTAAGTTTTCTTAGATCCATACCTCATAACACTGGAAAAAGGAAGATTTCTGAATCTTTCTCCTGTGGAGAAGTTGCAAAGTTACAGATTTTAGGGGTTAGGGTTTAGAAACACTTGCAGATATGGAGCTTTTTTTCCCCTTTTTTTTTCCTTTTCCCTTTTTCCACCCACCCCCCCGCGGAATTTTTTTAATAGTCAGCCCTAATAAATTTCAACAGAAAAGCCAAAAAGCTACGTTTAGAGTGCATCCGACTACAGACACCAGATAACTGAGCAGGGTCTTTTCAGGTAAACCCGCTTTCTGCAAGATGAATATTGGCACACCGCTTTCGATGTCATCGTGTGTGGAGGCTCTTCTCTGGATTTGTTTGCTGCCGCCACGAGTGGCACCGTGGGAGCAAAGGCCGCGAGGATGCGCAGGGAGGATGGGGACGATTTTGAACCGGCACCTCTCACCGGCTGGCGCTCGCAAAGATCTTCTTTCCCCTCTCACTGTCCTGCACCACACTGGGGAGCACTTAAAGCTCAGCCTGTCGAGTCACCGCCGCTGCTGCGATGACATTTGCCACGCCGTTCATTCCGACCTCTCCGCGGCAAAGCGCTGCCAGCCCGCCTGGGTCACCAGCGCCCTCTCCCCCGGCCAGGGCGAGCCCTGAGATGTCAGCGCCTCTGCGGAGAGCGGCGGGAGCGCAGGGCTCCCGCACTTTCCGTCCCGCCCGGGGCGCTGCTCGTGTGCGCTGGGCGGGGAGTGAGGGGCTCCCCCGGTCGGGATGCACCGGGAAGGGACGAGGACAGGACGGAGTGCTGCCGCCGCCCGCTCCGGGGGCTGCTGACCGGCACTGAGTCCGGGCAGGCTGTGAACGTATTTTTAGTAATGATCCATATTGGCGCGCACGCGAGATAAATGTCGCGTCTGCCCCCCTCCCCCCCCGCCCCATTCCCCAGCAGCATCAGTGGCCATCGGCCGCATCTCTCCGGGGTGCAAAGAGGGACCGTCCCGGGAGCGGGGGGGGGGTTCGTTTTCACTTCGGCAGGAATGGGAAGAGGAGGGGAGAGAGGATGTGGGGAACTGAAGATGACCTCTTTGATCAGCGGCCTGAATGGGGGGAAAAGGATAAGCAAGAAGTTGAGGGCAATAAATTTAAGCCATGAACATGTCCCTGTAACCTCTGGCCTGATCACTAGAGGATGAGACCGGCTTGAAATTCCGAGAGCCGCAGAGGTAGAGAGAGGGCTTTTGAGGCGATCAAGGTACCCTACTGCTCCGCCTCGGGAGCCGCTCCCTCCCAGGCCTTAATGAGTCAAAAAGCGTGAACGACACGCGAACAATTTTATCAATAGGACCATGTAAAGACCGACTGTGAGGAAAGTTATTTATTAATATAGCCGATTGTGGCTGGTTCCCATCCACTCAGAAAAGAAAAGCCCTTGCTCTGGAAGCATTCACACCAGTTCTCCAATTTTTATTCTGTCCTGTGGCTCAAAGTTGAAGTTCCCCAAGTGAAATAAATTGTCCACAAAAGAGGAAAGGAACCACATTTTCTTTTATTTTTCCTTCCCTAAAAAGGAAGGGTGAAACCGATCTAATGTGCCCACTGGAGCAAGATGCAGCATGAAAGGCCGGGTGTTAAAAGTAAAAGCAGCCTTTGGAGCAAATGGGATGGAAAATTAAATGAAATTAAATAGCTTGAACGACCGTATTGTCCCTTATTAAAAAGACACATTAATTACATGGTTTCAGCTTTATTCAAAGACAATGTTTAGTCTCAATCAAAACATTCCACTATCGCTCTTTATATACTTAAACCGGACTACTAGAAGCACCATTAAAGAGAGATCACTTTTGCCCAGAGATGCGATGAAAGTTATTTTCCTCGGCGGCCCTTATTTATGCCCACCGCTGAACTGCCGGTGCCCCTGAGTAACACTTTGGCACACTGTTCTCCCTGATTTAACAGGTTGCCCCATAATGAGGCATGAATGTTAAGGAACAACAGTCATCCAAAGAGGCACAGTTGCAGAGAGCAATGTCCCACCAGGGAGCTCCATTCAAACCATCAAACCGCTCCGGCACAGAGAAGGTTCAACACCACATTCAGACCAGCATGAATGCCTGTATACAGGGCTCGGCTCATTATGCCGCAGAGCACCGCAGCGGAGGCTGAAACAAAATGCTGCAAGTTCATTCAGCAGGCCATACTCCGGCGGGGCGGCCCAGCCGGCGGCTCCTGGGGTGACCTTTTTCCCAAATGGCTTTGCTCCGACAGGGCTGCCCTTCCTCGGGCTGCAGGACGGACGGCCGGGGACTCCCGTCCCTGCCCGAGACGGCCCCAGGGCTCTGCTGCAAGGAGATGGGGATGCAAGGCACCAGGCGGAGATCGGCGGAGAGGCTTACTGAGACCCTGTAACAAGGAAATCCATTTTAAATCGAAGAGACCAGTACAGTCTGAACGTCTTTTCTCTTTCTTTTCTCTTTTTACCTCTCTCTTTTCCTTTCTTTTCTTTTCTCCTTTCCCCTTTCCCCCCTTTCCCCCTTTTCCCCTTTCCCCCTTTCTGCCTTTCCCGCCTTTCCCGCCTTTCCCGCCTTTCTCCCTTTCCCCCTTTCCCCCTTTCCCTCTTCCCTCTCCTCTCCTCTCCGACCCTTTCCTCTCCGACCCTCTCCTCTCCGGCCCTCTCCTCTCCTCTACCTTCCCCTCTCTTCCCCTCCCCTCCCCTCTCCTCCCCTTCCCAAACCTTCCCAAACCTTCTCAAACCTTCCCTTCCCAAACCTTCCCAAACCTTCCCTTCCCAAACCTTCCCAAACCTTCCCTTTCCAAACCTTCCCTTCCCATCCCTTCCCGCCCCCCCTCTTTCTCTTTTGCAATTTCCCTGTACCTTTTCCTTGATCTCGCTCACCTTCGCAAATTTCAGCCGCTCTTTCTCAACCCCCCTTCCCTTTATGACCCTTTCCTCTGTTCTGTTCCTTCCCCTCACATCCATCCCTCCCCCGTGACACCGCCCGCAGCCGCCGCCCCGCCGCGTCGCTGCCGGTGCCGGTGCCCGGTGCCCAGTGCTGCGGGCGGGCGGTGCCGGCTGGCGGGGCCAAGCGGCTGCGGCCGGGCCGGCGGCCCCCAACCAGCTGTGCGGTGCAGACGACATGCGGGTGGGATATTAAAGCAGCTTTTGAATAGTATTCAGGTTCTATGGGAATCCGGGCAGATGACAGGAGCTCGATTTGGTATTCGTATTGTTAATCGTGAGCGTCAGCCCAGATCTGATTCAAACACGTTTTGTGCTCGTTAAAAATTCCAGTGTAGGGGCTGGATTTTTTTTTCTTTTAGCCCAGCTTCAATTGGAGGCGAAACTTGCGGCATAAAGTATTCAAAGTCTGTCTAAAGTTGCCTTTTAACCGGATCCCCCCCCTCCCGCAACCCCCACCATATCTCTTGGTTCTTTCGGTTGACATGGTGCAAATAAAAGTCAGTAAACTTGTTGCTGAATTGCAATGTTTCGGTGTACCTTATAAATTCATACCTTTTCTCCCTCGATCGCCTCAGAATGAGTCCCTGCCTCAATTCGATTTTCCTTGCTGTTGGGCACATTTAGGAGAAAGTCTATTTGTGAAGTTCATTTCTAGGCAAATGTATTCAAGAGCTGATTGGGATGAATAGGACCGTGTGTCAGCCGCCCCTAATTGGGATTAAAGCACTTCGGACCATATGCAGAGAGTGACAGAAATTCTCAGGTTTCATTGTGCTCAGACTTCCACCCGCCTGGACACTCCCCCTGGAAAAGGGGGATTTTTAAAGATTTCAGGGATAAACTGAGGAAATAAAGGAGACGCAGAAAAATGACCAGACTAATGTCTCTGCGGGGCTGCCAGCGTGGCAACTGCCGGGAACAAGGAATGGCAGTGGCGGGCAGTAGCGAGAGCCCTGGCGCTGGGTGTCCCTTTGGAGGGAAGGTCAGCAAGCCTCGGCTCTCTCGTTCCCGGCTTGTATTTGGGCTTAGAAACCATGAGGGTTTATATGGGAGTGAAAACCCCCACGGGAAAACTTCCCCGGGTGATTCTAGCCTAAGGAACAGGCTCCCAGGGAAGAAGGGAGGCAGGGAGAGGAGATGCGAGTATCAGGGAGACGCCGCTGCATGCCCAGGCCAGGGCTGGTATCAGGGAAATGAATTTTTCGGAGATGCGGTCCTGCTGCGGTAGAGATGGCCGAAGGTTGTACTCCCTTCCTCGGGCTTGCCTGATCTGGCGGAAGATGCCACGGCCCAGACTGGATGATCTTTCAAGGGTTTCTTTCAACCCAAACCATTCTGTCAGTCTATGTTTCTAACCCAAAGCTGCTCTACCTCCATATCCAGCCATTGCCCTGTCTGTCCATCTGTGCGTTTGCCTGCCAGCCGTGCCCAAGTAGCCCCGGCAGCGCAAAGCATCCTGCCGCTGTGGACTCCGCGCTTGCGGGGTCGAAGTGAGACGCCACCTCCAAAGCTCAGGCCTGGCCTCGACACTGTGACTATTCCATGCGTGAGTTCATCTGGGTGTGGTAGCCCAAAACACGGCGAGAAAATTATTTCGGTTAGTGATTTTTAAACTCTGTGGTCAATTATCGGAATGACGATGTTTAATCACATCACGATCAGACGGGGAAGAGCCTGTACCGCTATCGGGGCTTTTGTTTGCAGAGGCTAATTTGTCCCAGCTTGGTGATGAAAAGCTAGTGACCGCCTGCTGCTCTCGTCCCTTGCATTCTCCTCTGGAAGGAAATCAGCTATCTCCCCGACGGGACGGTTTTGTGCCGAAGTACCCGACAAGCCTGTGTGCCGCTAGAGGCACAGACCGTGTCCCCGCGGAGCCCGGCAGAGCTCGGCAGCCCCGGTGTGATATGGAACAACCTTCTTTGGTGATGGAGAGCTAGGTGTCCCCTCCGCTCGGGAAATGCCCTGGCACTATTAATAGGCTGGTCCGTGGCAATGGGAAGGGTCCTACCCGCGCCACCTGATTATGCCCCTCACTTATGCGGGCACCTTCCAAAGCCCCGTGGGTCTGGTCGGGTGGGGAAAGGAAATGGGGTTGACCTAGAAGTGTGCCCAGTGTCCTGGGCACGGTGCCCTATTTCCAGAGCTGCCCTGGGGTCGGTTTGCGACATGCAAAGCCCGGCTCTCATGGAAAACAGCGGTACGACTCTCAACAGCAAATGTTGCTGAAATCTCAGATCAAGGACTGAAGTTCTTTCTCTGGGGTGGGTTTGCCCCTGCATACCGCCCCCGGTAAGTGGAAGATGTGGTTTAGGGGAGACTCACAGAGCCCTCCACGCCTCCTCCCGCACTGCTGGGTGCCCGACATTCATATTTCTGCAAGACAAAGAGCGGCGGGCACGGTCGTGCGTGGCGGTGTGCGGGGGGCCGGGGAGGCCGCCGCTGAGCCCGGGAGAAGCCACTCACTTAATTTCGCTGCAACTGCGGTTGGCTATGGGCCGGCGAAAAAGCCTAGCCCTGACATACCTCTGCCCCGAGACGGCTGCGATATTTGAATGAAAAAAGAAAGGGCATCCCCGCGCCAGCCGACACCGTTGCCCCAGCCTTCGGAGGGTGGGACGCGGCAGGTTTACCAGCACAGCCCGAGCCCTGCCGGGGCGCCCCGCGTTTGCCTCCCGCCGAGCCAAACCTTGGCCTCTGCCCGAGGAGAAATCGCAGCCGAGGGCCAGGGCGACGAAACAGGCGCCCGGCCTCCAGCTGCCCATCGTTCCCGAGATACCCGCGGAAGGGATGTCCAGGATGCCCCAATGCCCGGAGGCTGCTTCTCGGGTTAAAGGCAGAGCTTCGCGCAGCTGCCTACAGCTACAGCGTCCGTACGTGTCACAGACACCTCAGGCAGCAGAGATGCGGGGTTGCCTATGAGCCCGTACATGGGCACCCGGGTATTTATAAGTCGGTGTGCTGGAGTCACTGTGATCGTTTCTTTCCATGTTTTTTGTGACAGGAGCGCAGGGATGAAGGCCCTTCCTCTCCTTCCTGACCGTCACTCAGAGACAGGGCTGTGATTTATTGAAAACCATGTGGAAAAGCCAAAGGTTACCGAACGCATGCGGAACCTACGCATTAGGAAACATCTGCAAAAGTCTCCGTGGTGCCTAGGAAGCGAGTTGTTCCTGTGCTCCGGGAGCAGTAGGGTGAAGAAACAGAGGGTGCTTCTCTCCCTCCCCGTCCTGCAGCATCAAATATCCCCGGGAATCCCAGAGCTATATTCTGATCCGAGCTCACTCTGAGTCGGGCTGTGTAAAGACAGTGGTTGTAACACTTCAATCAGGTTCCCTCCACCTCTAGGCAGGCAAGCTAGCATTGGCTTTTTATTTCAGTCTGGGCTTTAATTGTTTGGGGTTTTAAAAAATACAGTGGGAGTACCATTCTCTGAACATTTCCACAGACTGTCTCTATCCGTTCTGACAGCTTGATAGATCCTAGCCGGACCCTGAATCTCTTCCAGGGATGAAATTGTGCAGCGACAGGGGAAGCCAAATCACGCAGGCAGAGCGCTCATCCCGCAAAGCTCCCTTCCTCATCCTCAGAGGACTGCTATGTCGTGCTCAGCTCGGCTCAAGGCGAAAAAAAATTACGCACAGTGTAGATTTGTTGCATTTTACTCAAGAGCTTACAGGGAGGTTCATCTCTTTTAAAATCAGCCCTGTGTTTACAGAGGAGTTGCAGCTGTAAAAAGAGGCACTTAATTTCTGTAAATCTTCTCCCTGAGGGGCAGCGTTATAGTACGGTAACAGCAACGAGATAGCTGGAGCTTATGTTTCGTAGGAGGATGCCAAGGACCTCGGGAGAAGCAAGTGCCATCAGTGCCAGGACAGGAGCGGGGAGCCGGGGCGCGGAAGAGGGAAGGCGCCGACCCGCTCCAGCGGCGGACGCCCTCGGTTCGGGAGTCGGGAGGTGAAAACGGTGGTGGTTTTGCCTGTTGGGCTCCCATCGAATCCAGTGCTTGATCTGAGAAGAGGCAGGGGAAATAAATCATTGGCACGGAAGAGAGAAAGGGATGAAAAAATGGTAGCTGCTGGAAGGAAGATCTCTCTGTGCAGTGGCACCAGGGAGCAGAGAAGAGCTTGCTGGCTGGCTGGTTACAGTGTAAATGGAGAAAGAGAGGTTTTGCCAGCGAGCAGGAGAAAGGGCTATAAGAGAGCTGACTTCCTAATGAGCGCATATAATGTTGTTAAGGGTTTCGGCGTTTTATGCTGAATATACGACTTTTCAAGATACGGCTATCAGCAAGAAGAAAAAAAAAACTTTAGCAAAAATGCAGCCTTCAGAAACGGTTCGTTACACTCTGGTAAACATACCCTCATGGTGAAATTGTTGATGGGGGCGGGAAGCAGAGCAAGAAAACGCATCTTCTTCTAGTATGTGCAGCTCTCTAATTAATGAATTTGATAAACTGAAAGGTCTTTCTCTAGTCCCTGTGACTTGACTTTTTTTTTCTTTTTCTTTTTTTTTTTTTTTATCCAATAAAGATATTCGGTACAAGAAATTCTTTGATTTAGATATGCTTATATCGCAGGTTAAACCCACGTTATCCAGGGCTTATCAAGCACTCCAAGAAGTACAGTTCTTTTTCTTCTGTTTATTTTGCCATTGTACATTCTGGCGCTGAAATATGCAGCATTTCTGACAGATTCGGAGTTATAAGACCAAAGAAACTTGTAGGTGTCATCTGTCAAAAATAATTTTTCGTTATAGCCTGTAGATATAATGTTGTTCTTTCTATTCATTGTTTGTGCTATTAAAATAAAATCTAAATAAAATTATTCCATTTTTTTTGCCTGATCGCCTGTGGACCGCTGCCCTCAGCTTCCCCAGTGTCATCATCTTTCAGTCTAAATATTCAAATATGCATTTAGAAGAAGAAGACAGATTAACCTGAAAGTTTCTGTCTCACTCTGTGTATCTCACACGGAAAAACAAGGGCACACTTGGGACACACATATACAGAAGGGTTAGCTCTTCCACAGCTAGGAGGGAAAAATCCTATATTTGAATTTTTCTGTCACGGTTTGATATTTGGCAGGGGGGTCTTCTTAATAAGCTGACCATCTTAAATTATTTTTAGAATGAACCCTTAAAATCGGATTTAAGATGTGCTCAGCTCAAAATATCAGAGTCGAACCAACTCTTTCTTTTGAGTCATTGATTTTAAAGCTAAATCAAGATGCCCACCGCACAGATATTTCTTCCTGAGAAAAGGACATGCCACCATTGTTTCTAAACCCGAGTCCCGAGGTATTTGGAAAAAAAAAAGCAAAACAAAAACAAAAAAAAAGATCGACTGTGCACGTTCAGCTACCGCTGAGAAAAAGTTTTCAACAGTCTGTGTCAGCCAGAGCAGCGCCCCGGGCTTACGGGTTCAACTCCAGGTATAGACACTGCTTTTGGATGAGCGTGGGATTGGATCTTCTGCAAACGGAAGCCCACGTGGAGGGAATACTTGATTTCCAGTCATCACTTCTGAGCGTTCCAGGCAGCCCCCGAGGTGGTCGGACCCTCAGGCACCGGGCTGCCAACGCCACACCGAGCTGTCCGCACCCGCTGCCCACGCAGCGCGCAGGGCTCAGCCCTGCACCATCCTTGGGAAGCCCCCGCAACTCTGGACAGCTTTACCTGAGAAAGGACGGCCCCCTTCTACAGCCTAGGCGTCCCGTAGCTGGTGGGCTGAGATTTTCCACTAGTACTTAACCTTGCAAAGAAAAAAAATTAAAATTCGGGAGATCAAAAATAAGCTTGTTCCCGGGATGAGCTCCCAGAACGCGAAATATCCGGATTTTTATCACGGCCCACCTGAAGCTGTCACCCCGTTCCGTTGTGCCAGTGGTCTCAGCGAGCCCCGCTCTCCATGTCTCTCAATTCCTATAAATATCAACCTCACCGGCGCTCCCCTCGCAGTTTATCCGTGGGAGGAGAAGTCGGCCCGGAGCCGCGGGGTCCGCAGCGCGGCCGCGCATGTTGCGCGGAGCGGCTGCGAGATGCTGTCGAGGGGCAGGCTGCAGCATTCCTGTCCCACGGCCCCCCCGATCCGGCCCCAGAGGTGGCTTGTGTTGGAGGCGTTTGGAACCTGGGGCGACAACACGGCAGTTTCTCAAACTCCCTTTGAGAGCCCACAAAACCGGGTGGAAAAGATGTGCACATGAAATATGTGTGTATTTGTCATATATGAAACCTGCCCGGGGGAATATAGACACGGAATTATATAAGGCAGCAGTGATATATTTTCTCTCTTCGGTTATATAGTTTTTCCTCACTTCTATAGTTTCAGAAGCCCCATCTGAGCTTCTGGGTTGGAGAGGAACCATTTGTTACCAGATAGAGCAATGCAGCGAAGCCTGCCCTCGGAAAAGCGTCTCTCAAGCGTGATCCGGAGAAGACGGAACTAATTAACTCGCGTCTCTGTTTTCCGCTCATTTCTCTCCAGTAATGTCAGAGGCTTGTTGGGGAAGGGGGTGTTTCTCCTCTGGCCTGGCTCGGCAGTGCTCACCAGGAGCCACAGCCCTCTCCTGCCTGCCGGGTTGCTTCAAGGTTACCTTCGCGAAGTCGTGCAGAAAATGCGGCTCCCGAGGTCCCACGGGATCGAGTCAAGCAAGAAAATAAGTGTTCCTCATTTTGTTCGAGTTAATAAAAGCGACACAACTGCCACAATGGTGGGAAGCTCAGGCTGAAGGTGGAGGAGCAGCTCTCCAGGGGGAAAATGCAGGTTTTTGAGTGAAAAACTGGAGGAATAGTGAGAAAGGAAGGAGAGGTCCCACAGAGGTGGGGAAAGCCCCTGTGCCAGCCTGGAGTGATAACAGAGCATCCCTGGTATTTTGCGGATGGGCGGACTGCAAGACACCTCCATTTTACAGCAGCATCATTTCCTCTGGAAGGGTCAAGAGCTCAGTGCAAAAATCTATGCCCTCAGGACAGACTTGCTTTCTCTTTCTCTTCTTGCCAAGCCAGTTTCCATCATTTATTATTTTATCATCAGTCCTGGCTAACCAGGAGTTCCCAGGTGACTGGGAGGTTAGCCAATGTGATGCTCATCTACAAGAAGGGTCATAGGCAGATCTAAGGAACTACATGTCTGTCAGTCTGAGCTCAGTGCCGGGGAAGGTTATGGAACAGAGTGTGATCACACGGCATGTTCAGGACAACCAAGGCATCAAGCCCAGCCAGCCTGAATTTTGGAAAGGCAAGCCCTGCTTGACCAAAATATCTTCTTCTATGACCAGGTGAGCCTCTAGTGGATGAGGGAAAGGCTATGGGTGTTGTCTACCCAGACTCCAGTAAAGCCTTTGATACTGTATCCCACAGCAATCTCCCGGAGAAGCTGGCAGCCCACAGCTTGGTGCACTCTTTGCTGGGTTAAGAACTGTCTGGGTGGTCAGACCTAGAGAGTGCTGGTGAATGGTGCTACATCAAGTTGGTGGCCAGTCACTAGTGGGGTTTCCCAAGGCTCAGTTTTGGGCCAATTCTGTTTAATATCTTTATTGATGATTTGCACAAGGGTGTCAAGTAAGTAAGTTTGTGGGTGACACTAAGTTAGGTGAGAGTGTTGATCTGCTGGAGAATAGGAAGATTCTGCAGAAAGATCTGGGCAGGCTGGATGGATGGGCTTAGGCCAACCCTATGGTATTCAAAGGTGAAGTACTGGGTCCTGCACTTTGGTCACAACAATCCCATGTGGTGCTATGGGCTGGAAGAAGAGTGGTTGTAAAGTGGCCCAATGGAAAAGGACCTGGGGGTGCTGGTCAACAGCTGGATGAACACGAGCCGGAAGTGTGCCCAGATGGCCAAAGAGGTCAATGGCATCCTGGCTTGTATCAGAAACAGCGTGGCCAGCAGGACTAGGGAAGCGATCATCCCTCTGTACTTGGCACTGGTAAGGCCAGTCCTTGTTCAGTTCGGGGACCCTCACTACAAGAAAGACATTGAGGTGCTAGAGCGTGTCCACAGAAGGGCAACAAAGCTGGTGAAGGCTCTAGAGAATAAGTCCTCCAAGGAGTGGCTGAGGGAGCTGGGGTTGTTCAGCCTGAAGAAAAGGAGGTTCAGTGGAGAAATTAGTGCTCTCTACAGCTACAGCTACCTGAAAGGAGGTTGTAGAAAGCTGGGGTTTTGTCTCTTCTCACAGGCAACTAGTGACAGGACAAGAGGAAATCGCCTCAAGCTGCTCCAGGAGAGGTTCAGGTTGGACATTAGGAAGAATTTTTTCATTGAAAGGGTGGCTAAGCATTGGAACATAATGTCTGGGGAAGTGGTGGAGTCACCATCCCTGGAAGTGTTCAAGAAACAACTGGATATGGCATTTTGTGGTATGGTTTATTTGACATAGGGCTATTTGATCAAAGGTTGGACTTGAGGATCTTGGAGGTCTTTTCCAACCTTAAAGATTCTATGGAAGGTTGTTTAGGGTGTAGAAGGGTCCCCCGAGGCACCCAGGAGTGCGGGGGCAGGTATAGAGATCTCCTGTCTTGGCTGGGCAGCAGGCGTGGTCAGCCTCCTGACTTCTCAGGAAGCCTTTCATTGCCCATAACTTAATTTTGTTTAACTGAACGTTTGTGAAGAGGTAAGAGAGAGGCGAACTCTCCCTGAGAGGTGCAGGCTACCTCAGAGACCCTCAATCCCCTACTCGTGTCTCAGCAGAGGTCCCCTGGGAGTCAGGAGTCACATTGTGAACTTGGTCTTTCCTGGAGGCAAAGACCTCCCTGATGGGTCACATGGTCCATGTGAGTGTAGGGCCACCCAGTGTCTGGCCTGCAGGTTGATCTGCGTGGCTCCCAGGGCTTGAAGGACAGCCTGAATACCAGTCTCAGTCTGGGCCTGGTGAACTGCTTAGGATCCAGGCCCACGCACTGACTCCCACATGGAAAGACTGAGCCATTGGAGTGGAGGATGCATTTCAGGCTGACCAGAGGAGAAAAACAGATCAAACCAACACAACACTGATATGCTATTCCATCCTGCATATGTTCCTGCTGTGTATTTTACTGAGAGGAGGTGAGGTTAAATGCTAGAGTGTCTGTGACCCAGAAAGGAAAACCCACTGAAATAACAGGTGACTGTGTGGAAATGCTGATGATTTTTAAAATTATTTTAAGCAAAGGTCAGTAGGAGGTGCCTGAACTATCTATCCCTATCAAGGAGTTCTTACAACAGAGCTGATGGTTTTAGTAACACCTCTGTCTCTTGTTATTTATCCTCATGTTGTAAACTGAACTCTCATTATTCTAAAATCTTTGCCTCATCTAATGAAATTATCCTGAATGTCTTCTCTGTAAAATATTAAAAGATTGCCTCTGCAAGACTGTGCTTTGAGTGTGTGCGTTGGGAGGCGAAGTACGCGTAAGGGTGCTTCAAATAAAAAATTCTCCAATATAAATACTTTGCCCTTGAAATTGTCAGTCAAAACCAGCAGGATTCTTATGTTCAGATGCATTACTGAGCAGCTGAATTTTTATTTCACATGTATAAACATTATTTGTTCATACTTCCTGCTCGTTTAACATGGGGTCACATCCAGGGTCACCACTCCTCCAATCCACCTCCTCTGTTGCAAAATATAGCCTAAAAGACCACCATTACTGGGAAAAATATCAGACAACTGTCACATTACCTAACTTAGCAAAATCATAACAAAGGCTTCCATTAGAAGTGACATAACATAAGCTGGAAGGGGTTTTCAATTCCACTTACACTTCTTTTCCTCTTCCTTCCCTGAAATGTCTCACATTCTCAGCATGTTTTGTGGAAGCTTGATTAAAGTCAGGAAATCTGGTTTTGTACCACTCATTCATTTCCTGAGGGGATATTAAACAGCAGAGGGCAAACAGGAATGCTTATTGTCAGATCTGTAAAAAGATACGTACTCTTTTCAGTTATTAGATGAATATGTAAACGTGAAAAACCTGAGAGTATTAGTAGAGACTGTTTTTTGTGTGCAACTAAGGAAAAAGGATAAAGAAAACGTATTTCCAATTGTGGAGGAGGACTCGAACAAAAACCTGGCTGTGTATCATCCTATTTATCATGTTATTTATAAGATGTAAATTGGAAGAAGCATTTATTTGGGGGAAAAAAATCTATCCAACTATCCTGTGTATATTTATGTCTAGCAATGGACTATTAAGTATATTCAATATGTTTGTGATGGGTCTTATTAGGGGGGCAGAGGGGGAAGAGATTAGCAAGAGCTGACAGACAATTTCATCTCACAAATACGACAAAGAATAATTTTACCTGCAGGTTCTTGGCTGCGATTTTTTCATCCTATATCTGGATGTCCCTCAGAGCAGCAGCCAGGTCCAAGGCTGAGCAGGAGACATCAGCACACACAGCAGCACTGCACATCTGTTTCATGAAATCTTCGTTTGCTTGTTTTGACAGAAACACACAGAGAGGACATGGTAAATAAAGCTATCCTCTGCACAGCTCCTGGAAAAGAAAGGCTGCAAAGCAATGTCAAGGGAAAAAAGCTCTGCCCTGGCTGCCCCCTGCCATGGCACTGTCCAGGAAAGCACCTCCCAGCTGGGCCTCCAGGGACATGGAGCCACAGTGGCATCCATGTTCTCCAAGAAACACATGAAACCACACATGGCCATAAACCCCCCTGCACTGTGGCTCCATGCCAGCCGCCTGACTCTTGGCCTGGTAACAGGCATCCCCAGCATGCCCCAGTCAAAAGGAGTCTTTGCTCTTTTGCTCAAGGGATGCCGCAGGGCTGGGAAGGATGCCCCAAATTACTGGGAGCCTCCTGGTTGCCATGCTGCAGGGAGGATCTCCAACATGGCAGGATGCCCTCTTGTAGGGCACCAGAAGGGTGGCTGAGCAGGGCAATGTGCACCCCAGGGAGTCCTTGTTCTCTCTGGGTCTGTGGGGCAGGAAGGGTTTCCTCCTCCATAACTCTGGTACTGGTGTGGTCTGCTGCTGTGCTGTGAAATGGGGTCATGCAATATGAGGTCTGTCTTGTTGGGAAAAGATAGTCTGGGATCTGGCAAGACTCTGCAGTGCCAAGTGCTCCCATTCCAGCAGTGTCAGAAAGCCCCCGCTGTGCCAGATACAGGGCAAGGAGAGTTGTTCCCTGTGCCCAGTGTGCAGTGGAGCAATGATGTTTATCATAGCTATGGTAAGTCTCCTGCCCAGTCCCTACTATTTCCTGTCATTCTGAGCATAGGATCATAGAATCATTTAGGTTAGAAAAGACCTTTGAGATCATCAAGATCATCAAGCACTGCCAAGTCCACCACTAAACCACATCCCCAAGTGCCACATCTGCGCATCTTTTAAATACCTCCAGTGATAATGACTCCACCACTTCCCTGGGAAGCCTGTTCCAATACTTGACAATCCTTTTGGTAAAGAAAGTATTCCTAATATTCAACCTTAACCTCCCCTGATACAACTTGAGGCCATTTCCCCTTGTCCTGTCACTTGTTACTTGGGAGAAGATAATGGCTACAACCTCCTTTCAGGTAGCTGTAGAAAGAGATAAGGTTTTCCCGAGCTTCCTTTTCTCCAGGCTAAACAATCCCAACTCCCTCAGTTGCTCCTCATAAGACTTGTGCTCTAGATGCTTCACCAATTTCATCACTCTTCTTTGGAGAAGTTCCAGCATGTCAGTGTCCCAAAACTGAGCACAGGACATGAACTGTAGCCTCACCAGTGCTGAATATGGGGGGACAATCACTGTCCTAGTCCTGTTGGCCAGACTGTTTATGAAACAAGCCAGGATGCCATTGGCCTTCTTGGCCACCTGGGCACACTGCTGGCTCATGTTCAGATGGCTGTTGATCATGCAGAAGCCAAATCACCAACATGAAATAACAAAATGCTGGTACAAAATCACAGCAGAAAAAAGGCAAGGGGTCAGGTAGAGAAAGATGGCAAAAAAAATAAAAAAGAGATGTTCGCTGGATGTGATAAGCAGCACCATGAGATTTGCTGCTATTTTGGTTGCTCTAGTATGTTCAGTGAGGCAATGACATGCTTATCTGTTGTACAGCAGCTTCTCTCTCTGCTGGCTCCTGGGTGCTGTGCTAAGCTGTGTGTGATGCAGTTGTGGGTGGCTGGGATCCAAGACGTGCTGGCAATCTGATTCCCCTCTTTGTGACATTGACACAGTGGAGTAAAGTCTTTCTCCCATACTCTGCAAGGTCTGGATGGCTTTTTAGGGAAAGGTGTCAGGTCAGAGAGCCTCCATAGACTTCCCACAAAACCCAGCCTGTGGTTCCCATCATGTGTCCTTGCATGAAGGGAAAAGTAAAGGGTATGCAAATTATTTCTTCCCTACCTCCCTCCTTACATTCCTAGTTACAAACAGGGTCTCTAACTTAAAGTCTCTCTGACATGTCAAGAAAGGTGTCCTATTCTGCCAGCAAAGACATTTAGAAACATCACTGTCTCCATCTTATCCTGTGCATCTTCCCTCTCTGTAGTTCCTAATTCATATGCAGTAGCTGCACCATCAGCAACAGATCATTGCAGAGTCCTGTGGGACTGGGTCTGAAAAGCCTTTCAGTTTAAGCCCAATCACTAGGTGCTTCTTGCTGCTCCCGACACCCAGAATTTCTTGGTTTACTGCTTTCAGTCCCCAGTCCCAGCCAGTTTCAAGGCAAAGCCCAAATGAATCACCTCTCGTATGCTTCAGGGACAGGCTCATCTTTGCCTAATATATTCATATATTTATGAATATATGAATACCCCAAAAGATGCCCAGAACTACATTAATTATCTTCCCAATTATTTGCTTATTGAATATGTTGGAAGTTCCTATGTTAAGTTGGGCTTAACGGAGAAATGTCCTTGCTTATTGGTGATGGTGGATGGCTGCCTTGCAGGATGTTTTACTTCTGGCTCTGTAGACAGCCTCTCAGTTCAGGCTGATGAAGCCCAGATGCTTGAAGTAGTGGACAGAGATGGAGGGAGTTTGCCCGCTGTGAGAAGAATCCCTAAGAGCAAGCAGGCTGCTCTTCACATGGTATCCTTAGTGTGAATGGACAACGTACACTTAAATTTCAGAGAATAGGTTTTCTCAGATGTTGCAAAAATTAGTCCTAATGTGCTCACAGGTCTTGCCAACCATTAGCACCATGCACAACCTTCCCAGCAGGACAAACCAGGAGTTATTTCATCCTGCCCAGGATCTGCCCTGTGGGAGTGCTTCTTGTTGCCACCATGGCACTGCTACATGCTGCTAGATGGCATTAATGAGCCCCCTCCTCAAATGTGCATTGGGGTGTAAGCCATCATGTGATAGGAGCATGGACACTTGGCCTCCAACTGCATCGGTCCTGGCAGCCGCGACCAGGGTCCCTCATTGGTGACTACTCACTCCTAGCCCTGCGAAACACCAGGCAGGCTTGCTCACCTGGTGAGCAAGGTCCTTTTTTAATTATCTTGCCACAAAACTCAGATGTAGCTGCCCCAGCGACAGCGCTGCTTGAAGAAATGAGAGCATCATCCCTCCCTCCCTGCTCACCCTGCCAGGATTGCTGCATCCTGTGGCAGTGCAGGTATAGGCACCCACAGCTCCTGCTGTGATCCCACCTTGCCAGCAGTACATGCACTGATACATCTCAGATGATTGATGCGTGATTTTGATACATCTCAGATCTCACTCAGAAGCTGAAGGGGTATGAAAAGAAAGTTGGAAAGGATTTGGGCTCATGTTCTTCCTGTTAATATTTTAAGTTTATAATGATAATATTATATAATGATTAAAAAAAAAATCTCTAGAGGCTCTCTCCAATGAGGAAAATTCCAGCACGGAGCAAACTGAGCCCTGAAACCTTGGGAATACATAAGTTAAAGGGAAATTTAGGTGAGGTGGAGACAGCACAGGCCAAGTAAGCTCTTGGTCTTACTGGGACCTTACAATAGGGAGAATCCTGATCCTGAATTTAGACCTCAGTGGTTTTACACTCACAAAAGGGAGGTATAGATTGGACATAGGGAAGACATTCTTTCCTGTGGGGGTGGTGAGGCACTGGCACTGGTTGCTGTGGATGGCACTTGGCTCAGGGAAGCTGAGGATGCCCCATCCCTGGCAGCACTCGAGGCCATGTTATTTGGTGCACGGACCAACCTGGTCTAGAGGAAGGTGTCCCTGCCCGTGGCATGGGGGTCAGACTGTATGGTTTTGGAAGGTCCCTCCCAGCTCCCAGCCCAACCCGGTGCGTGTCCCTGCGCCAGCCAGCGGGGATGCGGGGGCCGGAACCCGCGCACGGGGGAACGGTTGGCAGTGCCGCGTGTTGCCGGCCGGCGGCAGCGGAGGCCATCTCCTCCTTCCTGCTGGCGGCGCGGGGGCGGCGGCGCTGTGGCGGCGGGGCCGGGGCATCGCGGCCCGGGCGCCTCCTCCCTGGTCCTCCCCGCTCCGCTCCGCTCCTTCCCATGGCCGGCAACTTCTGGCAGAGCTCGCACTAGTGGGTGCCGCGGCCGGGGGGCGCGGGGCACGGGTTCTGCGGGCCGTCCCCGCGCTCTGTCCATTCATTGCGGGGCCGGGCGGGCGCGGCGCTGAGGGGAGGCCCGGGGCGGCCGGGCAGCGCCGGGCGGGCGGCGGGGCCTGCGAGCCGCGGGGCCCTGCCTAGAGCCGCGCTGGAGTGCGGAGCGGCCCGAGCCGGCCCCGCTCCGCCGCCGCTTGGGAAGCGTTCGGGCGCTCCGGGAGAGGGGTCAGGTCCCAGTGTCCCCGCCCGCGCCGCCCGGGGCTCCAGCGGGGGGTGCGGGCACTTGGGGCCCTGGCACGTTTGTCCCCCAGCGGTGGGGCAGCCGGGGTCAGCTTGAGTTGGACATTAGGAAGAAGTTTTTCATAGAAAGGGCGATGAGATACCGGAATGGACTGCCCAGGGAAGTGGTGGAGTCACCGTCCCTGGAGGTGCTTTAGGAAAAACTGGACGTGGCACTTAGTGCCCTGATCTGGTTGACAAGGCGGTGTTGGGTCATAGGTGAGACTCGATGATCTCAGTGGTCTTTTCCAGCCTAATTGATTCAGTGATTCTGCCCTAAAACTCTTCATGCTTAGTGCGTCGAGGTTTGAATGGTGCCCATGATGTACTGACTGCAATCTAAACCTTGTTAGTGACTGATGGGGTGTAAGAGCTGCACAGCCATCTCAGTTTGCTACAGGTAGAGGCTGATCTTAGCCCCAGGTAGTTCGTGGTTTTGTTGTTGTGGGGGTTTTTTTGGTTTTTTTTTTTTTTGTTTTTTTTCCCCAGTTGTTTAACTTTGAAAACCCTGGTGAATGTTTGCTTGAGAAGATCGTGTGTGGCTTGGTTAAAGGCTAGAAGCCCTTTAGCCCTGACCCTTAATTCACAGTCTGTTTGTACAGGAGACACTCAGTATAATGTTGATGAAGAGTTGCTGAAATTATTTTCCATTCCTTTAGCTTACAATGGATTTTGGATAAACAAGATCTATTGAAGGAACGCCAGAAAGACTTGAAATTTCTGACTGAAGAAGAATATTGGAAGCTACAGATATTTTTTACAAATGGTAAAACCTTTTTTTTATTTCTGCCGTAAAATCTGTGCAATGTCTGCCATATCTAAATGCAGGCTTGAATTGCTTAGAGAATGTAACGTTTTCATTTTGATATTACATATACTTTCACAGCCCATTTTAACAGAGAACTGCAATATAAATAACATCATTATTTTTTAGTTATACTAACAGAGTTCTAGGAGAACTTACAGGCAAATTAGCTGCATATTAACCTGTGATAGGACAAAACAGTAAATTTTCTTATTTTCAAGAGTTTCTTACCAAAAACATAAAAGGAGGAGAAGCAAACAGAAACTGCTAAGCTAGCATACTAAAGACTCCATATCATGCATTAGTACTGAAACTAGGCTTTTGGTGGGTACTTAGGCTGTGGTATTTTAGGTGATCTGTGCAGTCCTGTTAAACAGCAGAGCTTGGAAACTTGTTATTTGTGTACAGTTACATTCTCTGAAACTTGCAACACAGCCTGTGTTTTGCCTTCTGACTGGTTCACCAGCACCAGGTGGCTCTCAAATTGTCTACAAGTTTCTGAGAGCTGTTGGCAGGCAGCCTGTACTCCCAAAGAATCTGGGACTTGTCTGTGAAGTTACCGAAGTCTTACTTCACCGCTGCATAGTCTTTAACCATCCATATGAATGGCCACATATCAGATTACAAAGGCACTTAAACTCACTTCTTTCTGTGCAATTGTTCAACTTATAAATAAGTATCCCTACACATAGGATATTGCTATCTATTACTTTGTTTGCAAACAGCTCTTTAAATGTTTTTTGCAGCAGTCCTTTAAAGTACAGAATGCTTGTTTTTTCAGACCTGCCCTGAGACAGAGAAGTGAAATGACTTTCCCAAGGCCACTTGAAGATCTTATGTCAGTGCTGGAATGATATCTGTGAAAGATACTTATCCCAGCTTCTCTCTCAGCTTAGTTATTTTTGTAACAATTGCATATGCTGCCAACACTGTCACTGTGGATATATCTGTATTATTGCTTATATTGCACCAGGAAATCAAGTTAACAATGATTTACCCATTTGATCCATTCCTGGAATTTCTTGAGGTTAAAACGAAGCGTCATAGCTTCGTAATGCAAAAAGAGACATAAAGAGGGTATTTTGAAAGCTGTATTTCTACGCTAATTTTCACTAGTATTAATTTGAATTATGAAATATGCCTTTTAAATGTTTCACTTCAGTGTTTTTCTTAAGTAAACAAAGACTTACTAAGTAAACAAGTTAGTTTGTTAGTGTCAGTTCGTGGTTCTCAGGGTTCCTGTTCCTTGGCACTCCCTGTCTCCCCTGAAGGTGCAGTGAGTGACCAGTGGCAGCTGGAGAACAGCTCTGCCAGCAACTCCCCATGTATGGACACAGCCTGCTCTGAAGGAGATGGTGGTGCTGGGCTTTACCCCTTCTCGAGCAAAGAGAGACACCTTCATGGGGAGGACAGTCAGGGGTGCTCTGTACTGGTGGGAGCTCAGGCAGAGCTTGCCCTGTCCAAGCCCTTGATGTGTGTTCTGTCATCCCCTGCCTCTGAACAGGGATCCTGCTTTGTGTCGTCCCTTGTCTCCCATCTGCACTACCTGGGTAGGGATATGAGTCTTGGCCACAGCATGTCACATGAGTGTGTGTCAGCCCAGGAGATGATTGTTCCCTAAAGCAATCAAAAAATTATTTGGAGAGAGGCAATTTCCTGCTGCTTCATCATTGGAAAACAAGTGCAGTAGATCATGAACTGATTTTATGGCCATGCACAACTATTCAGAGTACTGTAAAGAACGAAAAAGATCATCTTCTGAAGTAGTTTAAAAAATGAAACTGTTGATTTCTCTGTTTGGATCACCAACTCTTAACAGGTTTTGTTTGAAAAGTGCATTAGTTGTTTTCCCTTTCTGATTTTCGGCAGAAGCTGTAATGTTTGTGTTAGAGGGTACTCAAAATACTCGGATTTAAAACAGGCTTTATTAAAAAAAAGCAAGCACTGAAGCCACTTATTTTAAACATACAGGAATAAATAATCCTATAGTTTCTTTTCAAATATTAAAAAAATAATTACAAGTATTGGACTTTTTCCCAGCATATACAAGCTTCCATTTCATTAAGTCTCTCTAGGCTCTTGTCCATTTTTTTTCCTAAACCACACTTGATTTTTCTCTTGACAGCAGATGGCCTAACTGTTCCTGAAAATCCCATGGGAGTAGGAAACATATTTGGAGAATTCTGTTTAGCTTAATATTTGAATTTTTCTGATGCCCTAGTAGTAGGACAGCTTTTTAGCCCCATGGTCAAATCAAAGGGAAAAATTCTTTCAAACCTGCTGATAAATATTTTAGTGTTTGTACAGACATTGCATACTGCACTTAGCATCCTTCCTGGCAGTATTGCTTGTCTTACTGTCACTGGCAGCCTAGTCCCAGTTTGGCATTCTTCTCTTTAGAAGTTTCGACATCATAGACAGGGACTTAATGTTGCTTTGGGTGGCCACAGTGGATGACAAATTAGTCAGGTGTACCCTGACTATTCCTGGGGCATATGTGGTAAGAGCATGGGGAAAACACTCTGGACTTGAGTGCTTAAGTAGAGATTAAGAATTTAGTGATGACTGATAACAGAATTTTTTGCTTTTCCTGCCAGTGGTCACTGTCTTGGTCTTGCTGTACATATTTTAAATATATACTTAAGTGTATTTTAAAATATTGTTTTTGACATTTCTCGTGAGGGAGGAAAAAAAAGAAGAGGGAGCCTTCACACAACCGAGCCTTGCTCAGAATAATGGTCGCGAAGAAGAATGGGAAAAATAACAAGTAACAACCTTATGTTTCACTGTGCCATTCTTTATATCCAACCCCCGCTCTTAATCCCAGCTTGATGCATCTAATTTGCTTGGCACCTTTCCTTTGCCTGGGAGGCCAAACAAGAGCTACCTGCACAGATGACACCAGGGTTGTTTCTTGGCCAACTGGCAGAGGACCACCGTGATGGAGCAGCTGACTGCATCCTCTGGTCTCCCACCCCCTCTCCCTAGACTAAATATGTCATTTTTTTAACACCTGCTGCCTCTGCCAAATAAAATGACCATGTTTTTGTTGGCAGCTTTACTTGTTTGAAAAAAACGCCATCCATTTTGCATGGCACTGAAGAACCATAGATTTATATTTTCTGTGTTTGAATTTGTTTTGCTCTAAAGTGGAATACCCAAGCTTTACCCTTCTGAGATTTGTGTTGTCATCTGCTTAAAGGTCATACTCACTTTGTACACAATGAAGTCAAGTTACCTTTCCCTTTTTGAAGGTGTCCCCGAGCTTCAGGAGGCAGCGGTTCTTCTTTACTTGTGGGTCTGTAGGTTTACAGCAACATGTTCGCACCAGAGCTACGTACCTGAACTGAGGGAGAAGACTGTGCTGCTGCTCCTTAGAATCCCCAGCACTAGTCATGTTTTGAGACCCTTTGCTATTTGGTGTCAGATTGTTTAAAAAACTCAACTCAAGCTTTTGTTCATTTTTTTTTAAGTTATCCAGGCTTTAGGTGAACATCTTAAATTAAGACAACAAGTTATTGCCACTGCTACAGTCTACTTCAAGAGGTTCTATGCCAGGTAGGACTGTTTACTATGATGGTACAAGAATAAAACATTTGCTAGGCACATTTTGGTAGCCCTTTAAAAATGCAGTTCTGTATTAAAAACAGTGCCACTTTTGTTTTCTGGATGGTGTAAAGCTTTTATGCCTTAATAAAGTTAACTTAAGCTTTGCTTTTTCAAAAGGAAGTGTGGTGCTCTTAATAGATTAATCGTTCTACGTGTATGAAACAACATATTATAATTTTGTTGTAACATTTCAGATATTCCCTAAAAAGTATAGATCCAGTATTAATGGCTCCTACGTGTGTGTTTTTGGCATCCAAAGTAGAGGTATGAAGTATTACAATTTTTTAATGTAAAATTATGTGATGTATGAGAGAGAAAACGTTTAGGACTTTTACATTTTTTGTCATTCTTCATGCTTTGGGGGTTGAAACCTTCTCTTTTTTGTATAGATTTCTATAGCATTTAAAAAAAGGAGACAGAAAAGGCCTTCAAACGTTATTTCACAATTTTGTCTATATTACTAACCCTAAGTGGCTCTGAAAATTGAAGAGAGTATTTTAAATGGCTGTTTCACTGTGATACAGTGTTTGTTTACATATTTACATACACTGTATCTTAAATTGTGCAGTCTCCTTTCTGTGTGTTTTTCCTTATTTATGTTTACTCAAACTTTAAAACATAATTGGAATTTTTTTCCTAATTATCCCATTCTATTTCATATAGTGAAGAATCCTCAGAGTTTACCACACTTTCATTGCTTGAATTAAAAGTATGTTGTAGCTCATGTGCTGTCCTTAAGAAATTATCGTAAGGAACTGGCCCATTAGGGATAGTGGTGAGAAGGCTCCATGCCTCCACCATTAAAGCCCACTTTGAATGTGGCCAAGAGTCAGCATGAGCTGGGCACTGCTTTTAGTCCTCTGTAAATGCAGAAAGTTTTACAGCTGTCCAAGAAGTGTCTGCATAATAGAAAAAAACCAAATTGGCCAATTTGTGATATGTCAGCACTAAGGAATTTCACGGGAGGAACTCAAAATACCTAGTGAATGGTAGAAGCAGTCCTCCTAAACCAGTGTCTACATGTGATACGGTTGTCTGTACAAATACTGTGACACTTTTCAGTGTTTGGAAGAGGTGAAGGAAGTGAGAAAGACAGAGCTGGAGAGATTGTTTTTTTATCAGCTTGTTAAATAAGCCTTTAAGAAAGTGCAGACAGAGTTTATACATGTAGATATATGCCTTATATTTTAGAACAAATATTAGAAGTCTGTGTAGCCTTCCTTATTTTAAAGCTTCTGCAGCTTTAGAGGGTACCTATAGCAGTAATGACTCAGCTATGCACTTCTCTGAAAGAGCAACGTATACAGAAAATTTTCTGTTTGCTGACTGTCCCAGCAGAGGACCTAAGTCTTCATGGAAACATAATTAAAAAAGGTAGTTAATGTCAGCTTTCTAAAGACAGTTTTCTCTCCAAATGGGATAAGAAAAAAACCTCATACCTTCTTGAAGCCCTCTTGTCTATTTTATATGCAGTGTTAGCCAACTGAGTTTTTGTGGCTGTAGTACCATTAGTAAATCTTAACTGTTCCTCACAAAAACAAAGTAACTAATCAGTGAAATAACTCTTTGCCTAAGAGTCACCTTAAAGGAAAGAAAAAGGGATGGGGGAGAAAACCAAATACTGCAGTACTGCATAAAGAAGCCCAGTTTAGTAAGAAGCCATTGTTTTAATTTGATAGCAGTGTGAGTATGTGGTGTTTCAGGTGGTTCACCTCATTTACCATTTTTTCCTCAGGAATTTGGTGTTGTTTCAAATACAAGGTTGATTTCTGCTGCTACTTCTGTATGTAAGTATCAGTATTTCATTATACTGTAGTTCAGCGTGTCTATAGGGAGATCAGATGCTTTCTTTGCTTGTTTTTAAAAGGTAGCTTTTTATCAAATCATGGAGGACTGTAAGAGCCAGTTAAAGCCATTTAGACTAAATAGCTTCTGTTTCTAAATATAGAGACAGAAGGGTCCTTTCTGTATTAGTTTTGGTTGATTTTGGTTGGAACTTATGCCAGGCATAAGTAAAAACAAAGTAATAAAATAAAACTATTGAAATTTATAAACAATATGGAGAAGTAAATTAAATTCTGAACTACTCAAAGATAGAATTGGAAACTTAGGGCTTTGTTTGTCTGTTTTATAAAAGGTATGGCTCTATGGAAGTACCTATTTTCAGAATTTTTGGTAGGCTGTATACCTTCAAATTTTTTTAAATCCTTTTCCCCCATCATAAAATTAGTCTTTGCACATGATATTTATTTCTAAAAATATATTTTATAGCCTATATATTGTTCACAAATAAATTCAATAAAATTACACTGTAGTTACTTAGTTCTCTATCTTTCCCACTTGCCTTGTATTTCCCACTTGCATCTCATCCGTCAAGGTCTTATAATGTTGTCTTCCTTAACTGAATGCTATTATCTGACCCAGAAGGTCAGTTGCTCTCAATAGGCAGATCCTGGCTATGCTCTTCAGTATGTAGGTCAGTGCTTTCAAAATCCCTCTCAGCCATTGAGGGGACAGGTGACTGGCTGCATCTGTAGCTTCCACATGCAGTGAGTGTATCAGTCCATGGGGCTGGCTGTATGACAGTTCTGCCACCAGGAGCTGAAACACATCTTCAGTGCAGCACGACCAAGACCAGCACTGGATTTAGCAATGAGAGTTGCTATTTTTACATCAGCAGCATCTCTGTGGAAGTTTTGATGCATCAGTGAGAAAGTTAGATGGGTTTCGGTAAATATGCAGTAGCTGATTTTACTTGGACATCTTGTTCTAAGCTGTGCTGTTTCTCAAAACCCCAAGTCTCAGGGTCCTGTAGAAGATTTCCCTCACACCTCTTCCTTCAGACCTAGAAGTCTTGTCAGCCCTGATTAGTACTATGCATTTAATGAAAGTGGGGACAAAATGCAACAGGCTTTCTCCAAGCATTTATTCCTTTGTAGAAACATAAACTTACTAAAACATGCTTCCATTGTAAGGAACATAATCTCAGACAGGTTTCCAGCAACATCTTCAAAAGCTTTTTGCTCTGTTTCCACATCTCATTAAAAGGACAGCTCCATATGATTGTATCTGCAGCTTGCTTTGTGGGAAAAATGCTTTGTTTTGCCATCTTTTCCCTCAAAGTGGTATATTCTTTTACCATGTACATCTTCAGTTTGTGTACTTCTTGAGAAACCCTTTTTATTAATTTTTCTCTTTCTTGAAATAATTAAATTTTCCAACCAGTAGCCTAGTCTTAGTGTCCTAAAGCAAATTTTCTAGTAAAGTCCACCATAGGTCTAAATGGTGAAGTCTTTAGTCCAGACACCTGATGCTGTCTTTTCTTCAAAGTAAATGGTGTACTGATTGTCTGGAAGTAGTATCAATAGTATCAATTCATAATATACTGCCTGTCATTAATATAGGGAATATTATCCACTTCCAGGATGTTAAATGTTACCAATGTTTTCCGTGGAGGACAGGGACTTAAAATAGATTTCTAAATGTTTCACTTGTAAAAATCTCAAATCCACATCCTCAAGTGTACTTAGTTTTTCTTTGTTCACCATTCTAACATGAAATCACTCTGGTTTTGCATCTTAGCATACTTCTTACCAGTGCACTATCTCTACCTGTTCTCCTTGTAAAATATGCGAAGATTAATTAGGTATCTAAATCAGAGATCATCATAAGCTAGAAAACTGAGGATATATTTGAACATGGTCCTGGAGGCAAGTGTCTTGAATCATGTCACATGCCAAAGCAGATGCTTAGGTGTCTCTCTCAAGGAGAGGAACAGCCTTGAAATGTCTGATAATCCAGTGCCTAGGATGCTGATCTGCAATGGGGTGAATTGACTTCTTGCTTTGAATTTAGCCTGGTTTTTGTATATCCAAAATCTTTATATCATGGACATACAAGAACTCTTGATTTTCTGAGAATTCATTAGTTGTTTTAAAGTTTTGCATGTTGAAGGATCAAGCCTATGTAAATAATCCCACGTGAAAATTCCACTTGGATTTAGTGTTGGAACTCAGATCCTAAACATCAGTAGCTAGATAGCTCTGTGAATGATAACTTGTGGAAAGTTAGGTGTCCATGAACTAGCTGGTGGTTTACCAGAAGATTTAATATTGTCCAAAGTGGCAGTCGAATGTCTGGCTGAGTACCTGTGCAAATCTGGGCTTCAGGTGTATTTCTCTTTCCTTTTCAAGATCTTAAATCTGGTAACCTACCTTTTCTCTTTGAAATAAAAACCTTTTCTATTGCAAGCAGTTGTGTTGCCAAAGAGATTTGAAGGGCTTTATAGAGATGAATTAATAGAAAGGGAAAGAAGTAAAAGTGTTAATTACATCATTTTAACATACTTGTTTCTCCTTACTGTAGTGAAAACTAGGTTTTCATATGCCTTTCCAAAGGAGTTTCCTTATAGGATGAACCATGTAAGTATGCTATTAGAAATACTACTTGATCAAATAAATTAAGGCAAATAATTGTTAGCAGGAAATCTTGTCTTTTAAATTCTAAGAAAGAAATATTTTCCTGTTTATATGTCAGGGCTGTTCATAATTAGTTTTTCATAGAATGTTGGGAAAGTTACTTTTAAAAATAATAAACCTTACATAACCTCTTTTCCTTAAATTGTTGACAGGAAAGACAAGTGATGTGACAGGGTGACTGAAATAGTTGTTCTATAGCATGATGATAAAAGAGATTTAGGTTTTTTGAATGTTTTTATGTTCTTATTTACAAATACATTGCTCCAAGGAAGGTAAATGGCCCTTGCATCTGGGATGCTTCCAAGCTTGCACACAGGAGCAGTTGGCTTACAGAAAGCAGTTTTATTTTTGCCTGTAAAATGTAATGGCTTTTGAAAAAGAGGTTTTTTTTATTATTTAAAACTTAGATTTGCCAGTGATTTTCAAGGCATTCTCAGTCACAATGCTGAGAAGTTCTGTAGTTTTTCTTAAAACCAGTTTTGACCTGTGCTGTAGAATTTTGGAAATTAAACATTTAATTATTTTTAGATTGACTGTAACAAATACTCCTTTTTTGTTGGTTTGCTTTTCACCCTATCTAGAAAGCCAAATGATACATTAGAATATAGAATATCTAAGAGTTTACAATAAAACTGCTATTTTACAGATAAAGGCAAATGGAAATCTATTTTGGAGTACTTCTTTCGATAGCCAAAGCAGTCCAGTCTTTTCCTCGATGTCACTGATATGTTACTTTCTCTATCAAGAGTGAGAGCTGATTTAATTGCTACAACTGGACAGAATATTTCATATGAAATTAGACCGGAAAATACTTTGAAAGACTATTTGACGTGTTAGTGGCCTGATGAAGAAGCTCTAATTCTACAAAAGAACTTTATTTCTGTTAAGTGTTTATGCACCGGGAACAATTTTCACCTAGGAGTTGAAACAAATCAGAGAAGTACTGTCAATGATGTAGTCTTTCATAGTAAACTTGATCCAAAATATTTAGATTTGTTACTACTGTGACTGGAGTGAAGTTATAATGGTGATAAGGTAATTGCCAATAATAGTTTTATTTTTTGTTTGGTTTTGTAGTTTCAGATGAAATGCATTTAGGACTGTTGGAAGTAGGTGTTGAGAATTCCTATGCATTTGTGATGTTAAACTGTTAATTCTTTCAGTTTTCTGAAACATGCTGCTGATTAACTGTGATTTTACTTCTTTGCAGATACTAGAATGTGAATTCTATCTCTTAGAATTAATGGTAGGTTGGGTTTTTTGGTGGAACTGCTTCTGTTTTTTAAAAAAAGGTAATTGTATCTAAGTCCCAGTGCAGAGACTAGGATGTCAGTGTCCTTATTTCCCTAGATGAATGGCCAGTCATGATCATAAAGACTCCTATCCTTTCTATGCCCTCTTCTTCTTGCTTGGAAGAACATACACATGTATGTTCCAGCAGAAGTTGTGGGTACTATCCCACTCAGGCTAGTCTGTAACAATCTGATAATTAGAGTTATCTTTTAGGAAGTGAGATGGGTTTGAATCCTGTGAAGAAGAAGCTGAATTCAGCTCTCCCATTTTCTGAGATGGTGCTGTAACTATTACGCCGTTGGGTGAAAGGAGCACAGTGTGACATTTTCTTCCAGACACTTTCAAAGAAAGGAACTGTACCTGCTTTTTGTAAGAGTTGCTATCCCATCACTCTGTTCGAGCAGCTGAAAGGATTCAACCCAGGCTTCTTAGGGGGCTAATTTCTCTCTATGGGTTGGACTTGGATGGGTTAGTAGTTCTGCTCAAGTGCAGAGAAAAGGAGACAGAAACCAGGGAGGAGCCTAGTGAGTTAGACAGCAAATGAGAAAGAATATGTGTTGGGACCAGAACACAGAGGAGGTCAGATCAAAACTTTTGTTTGTGCCTACAGTTGTTTTAGTACATTTTTTAGATTCCTATTTAGATTTAGTCCTTGATACCTCTGGTATACATGGCAGTAACTCTTGTGTTTTGTATACTAGAGTTTTATCACAAGCATTTACAAGAAATTATGTTTTGGGGATTCATGTATTTTTCCAGTATGCTATGCAATATATAGTATGTGCAATAACAGTGTTTCACTTAAAGTGTTCAGCACATGTAACTTAATGTGGCTTTTCCCTGTAGAATCCATACAGTTGGCTTCTTTTAGCTAGAGAGTTATTCTTTCTTGTTTACCTGAACCTGAAATGAGGGGATTTGAGAGCAGTGGAATTTTTCTTTTCTTTCTTTCCAAACCAGTGTCAATTATTTTGGCATGCTTTCCATGTATGGTATTTAGTAACAGACAGTTTTCTGGCTGTGTTCTGTATTTCCAAGTGGGAACTACGGATTTGTAAGCAAATGAGGTTTCAGTATGCTGCAGATGTGACTTTCTGTGTCTCTTAGGGGAAGGACATTGACAGATTGGCAACGCTGCTATGTAATGGTATTCTAGAGAGAGCACTGCCCTCATTAGAGCAGGGCTAGGTGTCAGAATGCTACTTAAAAAAATAATCAGCAATTGACTTGTAAACCAAATGTTTTAATACGAACTGACAACAAGCTTTGCACTGTAATCTAACTTTTATCCCATTGACATTTTTCCTAGGACTGCTGTTTGATAGTATATCATCCTTATAGACCTTTGCTCCAATATGTACAAGATATGGGCCAAGAAGACATGCTGCTACCTCTTGCATGGTAATGAAGACAATGGCAGTAGTTCCTTCTTTCATCAAGAATGTAACTTTAACAGTTACGCTTCAAAGCTGGCTAAGCTTTTGTTTAACCAAACAGGCTTAACTATATTTGAATACAAAGGATGCCCTAGCTAACCTGTGCAGGTGTATGTTCCTGACTTAGATTATTTCTGTCTTTAACACTGTACTAATTTTACTTTGCAGTGGTCTAATTTTTATTTTTTAGACTAGCTCTAATAGCACAGTTTTTACACTACTGAATGGTGACTATGAGTAGAGGAAATCTCTATCGACATCGTCTTTCTGTTGTATCTTGTCGTAGGGGGTAGAAACAATATATAGGGGGTTTTAGCTGTGTTAGCAGAACTCTTATTCTTGAACTGTTTCAAATGCAGAAAAACAGTAAAAGTACTACTTTTATGCTTGACCTTACTTTTTTGTGAAACAGATTATTTTTTTTATGGTATACATCAACATCCTCTGCAGAAAGACACTTATGATACTAAAACAGTGTTTCCAAATAAACTTCTATGGTGACTAGAAGGAAGAAAAAGAAAGGCATTAAGAGAATTTTTATAAGGGAAAAGATCTCTTCCCTTGATGTTTAGCCCTGCAGCCTCACTGCTTCTACCATCTGGGAAACTGACAAAATATTTGTAAGCTGACAGCAGTTTTTGAAGTCACAAGGTGAATAATAAAGGTGAATAGGAGGATCCTTATAAGTTCTCTTTTGCACAGGAGGATAGTGAATGACACATACAGAACTGATCTTTGTCTGCTGTACCCTCCTTTCATGATAGCTCTAGGTAAGTAACACAAGTACTGTCTCTTGTCATGTTTAAATGGATGTATTCTCTGCACTGTCCCATCACAAGCATTCCTCAGAGTGCACTCATAAGGTGCTTCAGGTTGTGTTTCATACAGCATTGACAGTGTAGCCTTGCAACTTAAAAGGTCTTAAAGAAAAATCAGGTAATTAATCCCAAGTTTTCTCTGTTGAACTGTGTAGGGTTTATAAAAATAGAATGTTTCTAACTGTATCAGGAGTGGATCTTTGTTCAACATCCGTGTAACCTGTTCTTTGCAGCTTGCCTACATGTGGCCTGCGTTGTCCAGCAGAAGGATGCCAGACAATGGTTTGCTGAGCTGTCTGTTGATATGGAAAAGGTACTCTTCTTTTTATTCCCACCACTTGTAATGGACTGACCAGAAATGGTAACTGTGGTCGTCTTACACATCTGCGATACTGATTTGAACTTCATTCAGTGATCGTGTTAGATGCTATTAAATTAGGTAGATCTCTTGGGGAGGGAGACAGTGTAAGGTTATTTGGTTATCACCCTGCTCTGAAAGTTGAGACAAAACCATTTGATAACAGAAAAGCGTTGCTGGTGTTGCCATCTTTCAGACGGAAGTATAAAACCAATACCTTTTACATTTTTTGCCAGAAAAATAATTCCCGATGTCTTTCCATCATACAAGATTGCCAACATGAGTTTGACTTTTAAATTCAAGTGCACGTTGATTTTCTGATACACCTTTCAGCTAACCTTTGTTTAGCTCCAGCAAGCAAGCCAAACTAGTACTTACACTCCTTATCACACTGCTTCACTTAGCACATATTTTTTTCAATCTGTCTTTTTTTGAAACAGTGTCTGGAATTAAATACCCTGTTATGCATGAGATGTACCATTGCCCTCTGTGCCCTTGGTATTGCTCTTTATCCCGCTGATGTTATCCGGCATTGTATTTGTATTCCAGGATTTGTCTTCAAATGTAAACACAGTGTGGATACTATGCTGCCTCAAGAGCTCTGTGAATTATGCTGTCATGCATGCAAAAGCAGGGTGATAATAAACTGGCAGCAGAGGAGAACCAACCTATATTTGACAAATAAGGTTACCATAAGCTTGGTACTGAACATGTTTGAATGTTTACATGTCTTGGTTCTTATGTCAGTGATACAATCTAAGCTTGATTTTTTTCACATGAACACCATGAATCTCTTAGCTAACTATGACTTTTGTTTCAGGGACATATATTGCTCTAGCACTTAATCAAAGCTCATGCATTAAAAAGAAGTCTACTTTATTAATTTAGAGAATGATGAAGCAAACTGTGGACCAAACATTATCCATTTGTATAGAATATTGCACTAGAAATTTAATAGAAAATAAGGTAGTCGAGGTGCAATAGATAGAAAATGTCCAAACTGGTAGAGAATGCTTATACTTCCAGAAGTGGAATATGAAGTGTCAATAATTCTTATTATATGTATGTAAGAATATAATAAGAAGTATTTAAAAACTCTTTGGAATTGTTTCTTGGAAGGTAAGAATTCAGATCAGTATTTTATGGGTTTGGGCTTTTATTTTCCAACATTGTGCCTCTAATACGTGTAGAACATTGATAATCATCAGTTACTATATTAATAATCCATAGACAAGTAGCTGCAGTCATGCTGCTAGTTTTCCTTATTTTCCCAGTAGCATAGTTATAAGCTGTGGCAGTAGTTGCAAATAAATATATAAATAAAAAGCTATTTAGTTTGCAGGGGAAGAGAAGCGGTATATACAGTTGAAAGGGAAAGTATTCCGTTCAGGCTTTCATTCACAATAAAATCAAAAAACTAATTAAAGAAATGCTTGATTGCCACCAGGTTAAGTGTGAGGCAGCTGTTTATAATATGAAAATTGTGCTGTTTAATTTCAGTCTTGGGCATGTTTAATTAATTACACACTTAAACTGATTATGAAAAAGATAAAATCACTGTTGTGTCTGACCTCAGGATCTCCTTTCTTTCTAATTCAGATTTTAGAAATAATCAGGGTCATTCTGAAGCTGTATGAGCAGTGGAAGAACTTTGATGAAAGGAAAGAGATGGCTACTATTCTTAGTAAAATGCCTAAACCAAAACCACCTCCAAACAGGTACTGTACTTGTTTAATACACCTTTCATATGGAAAAAGTAGACTACTATCTTAAGAATGTGTGAATGTTTAATTCAAGGTATAGCATATGTTTTTACAGTGCAGAGGTTTCTGTTACAAAACCAGTATGATTGTTCAGGAGCTAGTGAGAAGCAGAACATCCACTGCCCGTATGGGGAGTGTTAATGTGATTAGAATGTGATCAATACAGCTCAGCAAATGTAAGGAACCCCAGTGTGAGGCTCCATGGCTGGGCCAGATTCAATGGAACTGGGCCTGCTTGATGTCATATTTAATTACTGTGATTAAATATCACTGTTGGGAATCTGCACATGTAAATTCCCGTGCACATGCTTATGTAATGTGAACTTTGCAATGTTGACTTCAGAAGTAGATTCAGCAGGCAGCTGCATGGACATATATTGAAATTATAATTCAAATAAATATGGTGAAGTTATTTATGCATGCTGAAAATAACCTTTGCATTTTTTATGAAACTGAGCAGAATATCCTTATCTGTTTGTGTATATGTTGAAGTATTTTCTATCAAAAGGTTTTTATTATTTTCAGAATTCTGTATTTTTTTAATTAAAAAAAAAGGATAAAAATGTAATACCATGCTTCTTATTGAAGACACGTGTTTTTGTTTTTTTCAAACAGTGAAGGAGAACAGGGTCCAAATGGTAGCCAGAACTCTAGTTATAGCCAATCTTAAGGCATTCCAAAGAATTTCTTTATGGACCACTTTGACTCAAGACATCTTGGGATCTTTCCTGTGTTCATGAAATGGACAGAAGGTTTTAGTAACATCTTGGACAAAGAACTCGAAGAATAAATAGCTTGTTTGTGTCAAGCATTTTGAAAGCTTTTTCTCTAAAATTACAACATTTTCTCTGACGCTGGAGCAAATGTGCTAAGATTTTTCAGTGTAAGGAATCAAACATTAAACCAAGCTGCAAAAGATTAACACTTTTCACTCAAAACAAATAGTTCATTATTGATTTTATTTGCATTGAAGTGAACTATTTTTAAAGTGACAGTAACCCGAAGCCTAAGTGTAACTGTATTGACTTGTGTTGTCTTCATTTTGTTTGTGACTGAAGGAAGATAGTGCACTGTATGTTAAATCTATTCATTACCTTGAGTTTTGTTGATTTAAAAAAAATAAATACAGATTCTGTAACAAGTAACACACAATCCTTCAGAAACAAATTCCTAGAAGAGCCTGTAAAGAGTATTGTTACAGTTTTAATGAAAGCTGCAGGAAAGAAAGTCAGTTTCTTTTTTTGGATTTATAAAAGCTGTTTTCCTCAGTAAACCTACTTGGATGTTTTTGCCATGATGCGTAGAAGCCCAGCTTACCAGAGAAGTGCAATATGTATAGTGATTCTGCAGTTTTCTGAAACATTTCAAGTGTTAGGAATTAAGAAACCCCAACATACGAGGATTTTTTTTTTTTCAAATAAATGTACTATATGGTACAGTCAGAGTATTTCACAATCAAGTACCAATCTGGATATGATTTTTTATGGTGGATTTTTTTTGTAGAAAAGATATACACTGTTAGTCTGCCTTCACTGTTAGTGTGAATTTGTGTTAATTTTAATCAGAATGTTATGAGCAACTCTAGAATAACTGAAATGGGATTCCTTGGTTAACTTTGTGCTGGAGAAAATGAGATTCCTTCAAAGAGAAGGCCATATCCTGTGTTCCTTACTCAGGCAGATATCCCACTGAAGTCAGGAATTGGCCTAAATTGATTTCTTGATTTTTTTTTTTAATATAACTTTGTTTTTCATTAAGTTCTGTACAACTTTATTTTGAATGATAATGCCAATTTGCCCAAGTACAACAATTGAATGATAAAAGTGCAGTAACATTGTTCTCTTTTTTTTTTTTCTCCTGAAACAACACATTTCACTGGCCTGAAATACTGGAGGTAGATTCTTGAAAAGCTGTGCTCTGTGATGCTCTGGCCCCTTAAAAAAACCCCACGTCTATTTTTGCAAATACCTGTCTTTGTAACTGGCTGGTCATTCAGTGACATATAACTGACCTGTGTTTGTATTTAGCCCATTAGGCTACTAACGTTTATTTCTGTTCAGGTTATTTCCATAAACCATTAGGTAAGCAAGCCCCAAACACTTTGGTGAGATGGAAAATATATACAGTTTGGTCTTTGCTACTTTTTTTGATCCATACCTTCTATAAACACTTAATTGATGAAGTGGAATTTGGCTGTTTTGCTTTCATTTCTTGAAGTCTAAAATGTGCTATTTGTAATGTGGACTTGGGGAATAGAAATAAATCAAAGCAACTTGACCTCTGTTGTGTAGAGTTCTTAAACAGGAACTGTTCTTCAGGTAAACATCAGTCTTCTCACATATACCACATAATCTGCCAAGAAAGCTCATGTTTAAGAATTAGGGATTTCACACTATTAATGAAGAATTCTGGCTGAAGTGATTAAATTTTTTCTTGCCGCTCAAGAGCCTTTGCAGACTTTACTTCACACCTAAATCACAATGTGACCTAAACCTCAGAGCTAAAATGTCGGGCACTTCTTGATGGTAACTAGAAGTTTCTCTGCATTCTCTGCTGGGGATGTGAGGATAATTTTACCAGCTCTGATTCAAATGTAAAAGTGAAAGGCAGTAAAGTGCAGTCAAAGGAACTGGATTCAGTGATGACAGTTTTAAAAAGAAAGATGTAATGTGGAACAACAGGAAATGCAACACAATGTGAATTTAACAGCCTTGCTACCAAGCAGACAGAAAAAAAGTCACCTTTCTTGTGTTGCATTTCAAAGGAGAGGTGCATAAAAATGTATTATCTCATTAAAAGGGAGGTAGCTGAAAGTCTTCACAGATGATATGGCTACAGGTGACAGTGGAGTGTCAGAGCAAACACAGGCCAAAAAGACTGAAGAAAAAATTCCAAAGGAAACAAACTGAACTGGATCAGACAAGTTAGTTAACGCAAATTATATTTACATAAGGAAGATAACAGAGGAAGACACAGAAAGGATCATCTAATTTGACAAGCTACAAATAGTTTGAGAAACATCTTGCAAAAAACTACCCAGAGTAATAAAAAATGAAAATAAAAAAGAGGTACATAGTAGCTTTCCAATTAAAAAAAACCCCACAACTCTTCAGCTCATAAAAGACAGCAGAGGTCTAGAAAAATCATGACTGGTGTGAAGACTGATGAGGTAACACCTCTTCACTTCTGACAGAAAAAGCTGGAGCAGCTGATGAAAAAAATACATGGCAAGTTGAGAAGCAACAAACAAAAGGAAAGATTTATTACGTTGTTAAGCCCAGTGCAGCCTGCTGTGTCTGCTGGGAGTTTGTGCTTAAACTGTAAAAGTACCCAAATATACCAAGACATGCAAAGCCTGAAGAAGTATCAAAACACTGCATTGTAAATGAGAGTAATCTGGGGATTGTTATCACTACACACTAATCCTGTGTTATGCTTTTCCTCAGATGTTTCTTACCAGTTGCTGCCAAACAGAAAAAAATGGGCTAGATAGATCTGGTGTGACACAGTGTAATTGCTGTTTATTTTTTGTGGCTATGTAGTTTTAGGTGTTCCTAACACACTTTAATGTAGCTACAAAAGGAAGCATTGGCTGCTTACACTGATTGTTTAGTTGATTAGATTGCCTTGCTTTTTTCATTTGTATATTGAAGTTTGGTGGCTTGATCAATACAGCTAAGCATGATATACATTCAGATAAATGTTTTCAGTCTCTCTCAAATCCTCTCTATACAGTCTGTCCTTAACGACCTTCAAAAGGCATCATTAGTCCTGGTTAGGCCTGGCACTACACAGCCAACAGTGGGTTTTTGTTGCCCCCTTGACCACATGCCCATAGCATTGTGAAACCAACAGTCTAGGTCACGTTAAACAGGCAAAATTAATGGATCATAGGATTTGGCTAACTCCAAGGGAAGTGTTGGTATCCATTACTCTTCCTGATCCAGTCTGAAAAAGACCTTCAGGAGTGAGATAGTTTTTTTTTTGCAGAGTAATTGACTACAACAAGGTAACGCCCATGCTCATCCTGGCATTTTAATTTCATTTTACTCCCATTAATTCATCAGTTAGACCAAACCAATATTTTGGAAAATAGTCTAAATTCTGGTTCTGAAGTTGTTTGGGGTTTTTTTATGGATTGGAAATACAGTATAGCAATAAGACCACTAAAAAGTCAATAATACTTTGAAGAAAAATGCACTTATTACTCACTATTCTGACAGCTACTTACTAGCAAAGATGAGAGCACAGAAGCCCCTGTAAGAGACACCATCAGAGCAGCACAGCCAACACAGCTGGCTGTGCCAACTACAGTGGTTCTCCTTTAAAAACTAATGACTGCAAAGGCTGCAGAAATAAAATTCTAGTAATGTTTGTTATTTTATCTTCTCAGTTCTCTAAACTTGAGAGGGCATATTTTTTAGGTCCTCTTCTAACCGTGCAGGGTGCACTACTGGAACAGCTGTAGGATAAGTGCACATTGCTTGCAATACCACAAATTTCAGTTCCTTTTTCCAGACATCCTATGGAGCCCTAAACTTCTGTGCTAGGACTTTATTTTCTAGAGGCCAAAGCAATTCACCTTTGCAAGTTCCCCTGAACTGCTACAGCATTAAATAAATTTTAAAAATTCCTTAAAATTATGACTATGCACATTTTTAGGGGATGATGGGTTGGTATGTTTTTTAAAGTTAAGACATGCAAATTACTGTATATAGAAGGAAGGTAGTTTAGTAACTTCCTTAGACACCTCTAGGGACCCCTGGTGGCCTAGTAGTTAGCATGCAGGACTCTCACTGCTGCGACCCAGGTTCGAATCCCAGTCCCCTGGGCAGATGGAGCCCGTTAGCCCTGTGAGGCCATCCATCTATGAGAAGGTCACTCTAAACAAACCTACGTCCTGAGGACCTCACTGCCATTGTCCAAGCTTGCTTGGCCCCGGCAGATGAACCTTAGGATTAAAGGGTGGGCTCAGTTCAGCGCATGCTGTGTCTCACCTAAAAAATCCATTGCGCAGGCTGGAAAGGTAAAAGACCTTTCCCAAAAATCTTCGTTCGCGAAGACTGGCCATTATTAGACACCTCTAATTTTCCAGTCTAAAATTATTACAACTTTGTAATAGTAACTTCAAGTATAGGCAAGTTCTCACTTGATAGTGAGCTGCTGAGAGAACAGAAGTGTTGACTTAATGTTACAGCACTGTGGGCTCAGAAGCAGATCTGCTTATAAAAGTGGATATACTTTTAAAATAAGGAGTCATACAGCATTTTGAACAGTGAGTATTCTAGCATCAAGTCAGTTTCCGTATGTATTTTCTGACCAGTAGCAATGTTTTGGCCTTACAATCACATAGTTTAAACATAAAAATTTGTGCTCTACTTTACTCTTTGATAACACAGCAACTATTGTAAAACTTCATCTACATGTGAAGTATAATAAATCTGGGCTCAGGGCAGTCACCCCAGTTCGATTAGAATCCTACAGTCTAACTATTCTAAACAAACTACCCAACACAAATATTTGGGAAATAATTTTATTTGTCCTATCATCATTAGTTTAAATGGTCACAAACTCCATCATACAAAAAAAAAGTAAACATAAGCACTTAGATTCTCTTCACATGCACTCACCAAAAACATAGGCCAAAGTAAAGGCTGAAAGGTTGAACAAATTTAATGTCCTCTGTTCATGTCCTAGTCTTTAGACATAATTTAAACCAAGCAGTTGATATGCATGGCCATTTGAAGGTGAATGTCTATTTACACAAGAAGACAGGAGTGAGCTTTATTCTGGAAGTGGAATGCACAGTTAAATGCTAAAACCTACAAACCATCCTGAAGCCTTGATGGAGTAAGGGTTGGGGCAGTCACCTTCATTTCTTTTCTGGCGGTTCATGTTTTACCCAGTCCTCAAAGCCACCAGCATACTGCTGAACTCTGAAAATATGCAGAAGATACCTTTTTCAAGAAGAGTCCTTCTTAACATTGTATCTTAAGAGGACATGGCAAAAAAACCTAACCCAAACCAAACCAAGAAAAAAAAAACAACAAACCAAAACCAACCAAACCAAAAAAAACCCCAAAACCACACCAAAAAAAAGAGGGAAAAAAATAAACATATGAAAATTCTCTGCAATGAAATACACTTGTACTCAGCTGTGATGAGCCAGATGGGCATCCCTTGTACTCTAATCCTGCCTCCTTCCATGCAGTGTGTTCTGTTCCTCTTTTTTTCCAAATGACACAATGCTGGAGACAAACATCAAGCAAGAAATAGCAGCTGTATCAACGAAACAGTTTTTTAAAAAAGTGAGAACAGACTCACTGCAGTGGAAGATTCATTTGGTATTATGTCTAATACTTCAGATGTCATCAAATAAACACAGCACAATGATCTTTACTTCCTTGCAAACCTACACGCTCTATAAATCTGACATAAACCTGCACAAAACTTAATTCTGGAAGAAAACCCCCAAAAACAATACTGACTCCTTCAATTAGGCATTATGAAAAACAGGTAATGGAGGATATTTTGCACTTTGAAACAAGACTGTGGTTCCATACTTTTGACTAGAATTAGTAGGAATATTCCAGTTCATGAACTGCAGTTCATGAAAGCATGAGTAAGCCACCAATGTCTTAAATTTTACCTGCAGTCTTCAAGCCAGCAAGGCACCTTCCAACATGGGTGTAACAATTCTGCCAACCAAATGCTGCTTTTGATTTCACTCTATCATAATCTCTTATTTTTAGCTATTGCCTTGACTGCTTTACTCTTGGCAAACACTCCAAAGCTTTACTGAAAGTGAAGGCGTACTTTGTCAACAGTGAACTATACAGGTAGAACTGTAATTCAACAAAGGGTGTGGTTTCATAAAATATTTAAGATTGTACTGCTACCAAAGCAAGCAGTTCACCTTTCAAATCATCCTGCATCTCAGGACTAGTACTTAAGAAGTTGTATAAGGAAGCAATGTCTCGGCAAGGGAGCTGTTCAGTGGCAGTGTGGTCTTGGAGCAGTTTGCATCACCTGCAGCACATGCACAGAGCTGCTGAGGGGTTGTGTTCAGAGGACAATACAACTCACTTTGCTGGAATACCCAGTGGCATCTTTCAAGGCTTCACGGAGACACAAGGAAGCGTCTAACTCAAATACCAATTGTTTTCATATTCCACATGTAAATTTTTACCCTTGCCCACAAGATGAGTTCATGTTCTGCTTCATGAGGGGTAGCGGCATTAATCCCATCCTTACATACACAAGTCATACCTGCTGAAACCCAAGGACGTGGCAAAACCAAGTGCTTGTTTACTTCTTGTTCCTGCCAAACAGGAGAAAACCACAGGGTCCGACTTGGATGGCATCTTTTGATTGTACTGCTCCTTGAACTCCATTGGGTCCATTTGTAGAGCTTCCACTAATTCACCCACTGGGAAATACAGAAAACAAAGTAATATTTATTTTCCATTCACAGACAGGCTTACACTTCAAGGCTTCTAATTCCTCTAGAGGAAAAGTTCAACCTCACAACATACTAGCAGCTATCTAGCACCGCTGCTCTTTGCTCAGTCACCGTCACATGTCCGCAGCCTTGACCATCAAGCCAAGGGGAACAGGGAACACCTGACGCTCGCACTCAGCGGCGTTCATAACTTACGCGGGATGTTGATGGACTCTGGGATTTTTCCAAACCTGTCGATCTCCCACCTCTCCCGCACGTCAATGTGGAGCACGCTGGTCTTCTTCAAGTCTTTGAGCTCCCAGTAGGAGAGACTGGGCGCCCCGCCGGCGCACAGGCTGCGGCAGCTGCGACCTGGCGGGGAGGCACAGCCCGTCAGCCGCCGCAGGCCCCGCGCCGCGGCCGCCTGCCCGGGCAAGGACACCGCCGCTAAAGACATCCATCCACACGGGGCTCCGGCAAACCTCACCCCCGCCCTCCCCCCGAGAGACACGGCCGCCACCCCGCCCCTGCCTCACCGGGCGCTGCCGCCCCCAGGGCCCGCGCCGCCCGCCACAAGCCCCCGACCACCATCCCGGGCCGCGGGCCCGGCCCTGCCGTTTCCCGCCGGCCGCCAGCACCCGCCCCCCCCGGCGGGGAGGAGACACCACCTTCTCCGCGGGGCGGGGGCTCGGAGGTTTGATCGCTGCCGGTCCGCTTAGAAATTCGGGAAGCACCACTGGGGAAGCCAGGCGTGGCACCTGCCCGCACCGGAGGCAGCTGGGTTAAGCAGCCACCACCTCCGTTTCGGTACACCCAGCTACCGCCGCCTTGCCTGGGCAGGGTGATTTCTACCACTGAGCCAAGCTGTCGAGAAGCCTTAAAGTATCAAAGGCTGGGAGTCTGAACATGGATGAGGAATTTTGATGCCAAATCTACTCAAAATGATTAAAAAAAAAAACAACACAAAAAAACCCCCACCAAAACCCAAACCTCTGAGTGTTACGTCCGAGGAGAAAATGTGATTTTAGCAATGGCCTGCACCCCTTTCACCACAGTCACTGTTCCCCTACAGCCACAGGAGTGTGGTCCAGGCACCAATCTCCTCTCTGGTGACCAGTGAGAGAGGACTTGAGAGAATGGCCTGAAGCTGCATCACAGGACGTTTAGGTTAGACATTAGGAAAAGGTTCTTCACCCAGAGGGTAGTCAGGCTGTGGAACACCCTCTCCAAGGAAGTGGTCACTGCACCAGACCCGCTAGAGTCCAAGAAGTGTTTGGACAGCACTCTCAGGCATATTGTGTGATTCTTGTGGGTGTGCTGTGTCGGGTCAGGAGTTGGACTCAATGAACTTTTTGTGTCCCTTCTAACTCAGGATATTCTATGATTCTATGATCCCATGATCCCTAGTTTTAATACCCCTTGATTTTGAAAGCTGTCAGTCTCCCAGCCGCAAGGACTGATGACCAAGATATATAAGTAGAGAAATGAGGGTCCTTCCATTGCACACATTTTAAATCAATACTCCATACTTACTACATACTTTTGCAAATATATTACATACCAGCAGTTCCAGTCTTTAAAAGCAGGCATGCTGGATCTTTTTGTAAAAGATGCATTTTGAGGAGTACGTTGTTGAATCTTTACTAATAAGAGTCTTCCTTCTCAAAATGAGAACAAAATACTTCTTGGTACTGTAAAGTGTGACGAATTGAACTTGGCACATATAACTGGTTCACTAGCTGCCCTTCTGCCAGCCTCTCCATATGGCCTCCTTGACAGGCATTTGCAAATTGTCTCTCTGAAGCAGTGTATCTATTTATGAATTGAGGTTTCATGCATTTCCCATTTTCCACAAGATCTGGGTAGAATACACTACTTCTAGAAATTATATTTTGAAATATAATCTACTGTATATTTTATCTGTAGTAAAATAATGTCCACGGTTAATCTCCACTTATTGTATGTATCACTGTAAGGACCATAAAGCATTCAATGTGAAGCACTAGGATACATGTCACATGAAATGCATATTCAAATGAAACTGCATTTCTGTGGTTTTAATTTGACCCTGGATCATGCTATGTACACAAAGCGAGAACACACTAGCTTGCTTGCAGAAATAGGAATCATCCACTATCCATCTTGTGAAAGACTGAGAGTTTGAAGTCAAAAGAGATCAAGCTTGGCGAACTCCTGTGGTTTGATGAAAAAGTGGGAAGCAGCACGTTCAATTATGCTTTTGCCTTCATGGCACTGTCATTCTGCACTCACTCAACCCTTCCTCAGCAGCTTTCTTCATTTCACCTCTTGGGACTCTCTCCTCATTTCACCTCCACTTCACTTTCCAGTTCTGCACAGCCTCCCACACTCAACCCCAGTGCCATAATTTCCCAGACCATTACCCAGCTGCATTTACTCTTGCACATTCTTTATCCCCATCTTCTCATTTGACCGAAGACTTTGTTGATCGAAGAAATGGTTCACTAACCATTTCTTTTGCTAACCATGTTTGCTTGGTCCAGTGACTTCTACCTGCTTCTCTAACCATTGTTTCAGCTTACTTGTCAGCAGATCCACTACAGGTTCTCCATCCTTGGTTCTAGAGGGGTGCCACAGCGACCTCACCCTTTCTCCCTTTTTACTTTATGCCTTATTACTGGGTGATCTTACTCCAATAAAACTGCTAATTTTCAGTCCTTAATTCAGATTTGCCTTCTGTCCAGTAAAGCCGCCCGTATTTTCAAGCCACTTGCTGAGTTTAATCCCAACCCCAGTTTCAACTAGTTCCTCGAGTGCTGGACGCCCTTCACTCTGCCTGTCTCTCAGTGGGGATATGCACCTTTGATTCTGATCTCCCTCCAGTCCCTCCCACGGTGGCTGCCCTGAAAATCCACGCAGGGCCCAGACCCTGCTGTGTAACCTCTGGGCAGGACTGTCCACACCCCTGCGCGGGCACAAACCCAGCGCAGCATCTCCTGCTCTTTCAGCAAAACTCCGACGTGAAGGTCACCCCACCACGTCTCCCTTCTTTTGCACGCCCTTTGCCCCAAGTTTCTAAGGTGCCCTCCAACCAAACCCACCGCTACCTGTCGCCTCTCAGCGGGCCCGTGGTGCGCTCCCGCCCACCCTCGGGTGGCCCCGCTTCCCCATGGCCCTTCCCACCCGGGGCACGCGTTCTGCCCTCGAACCAGCACCAACCCGTCCAGGAGCGGCCCGGGCAGCGGCCGGGGCGGGGAGCGGCGCGGCCGGGGGCGGAGCGGAGCGAAGCTTCCTCCGCCGCTTCCTGCAGCCGCCGCGCTTGCCGCCGCCGCCCGGCGTTCTGTGAGTGCGGGGCGCGGGGAGGGGGGGCCGCCGGCACATCGCGGGGGCGCCGCGTCCGCGCCAGGCCCGCCCTGCGCAGCCGAGAGGGATCGCGGGGCCGCGGCCGGAGCACTGGTTCCGGCCGGGCCGGGCCGGACCGATCCTCCCCGCCATGGCGGCGGCCAGGCCCGCGGCCTGCGGAGCCGCGTCCCGGGGGCGCCGGGCTGAGAGCGGGCGGAGGGGGCTCTGCCCCGCCGTGCCCCGGGCCGGGCGAGCCGCCCCCGTCGCTGCTGGGGGTACCCAGGGCTGCGCTGCCCGCGCTTCTCCCGCAGGGCGCCGGGCTGGGGGCCGAGCGCCGCTCTTGTTGGGTCGCCGGCGACGAGCTGCTGGTGGCGACCGCCCGCTGTCGGTGTGAAACGGTTAACCCTGCCGGGATATGTCCGGGACCCGCAGCGCGTTTCTCCGTGTATTACATTGGGGAGAGGCGGTAGCAGCGCCTGTGGCAGCGCTGAACGTACGCCCCGGTCACTTGGCACTGGGCCCGGGGGTACGATGGTGCCTCGGTTCCGTGTCGTGCGGCCAGCGCGGCTGCTGCGGCCCCGCTGTGTCGGCCTGGAGCTGCCGCGGCCTCGGGGTCGGTGCCCAGCGAGCAGGGACCGGCCCGTGCCCGGTGGTCAGATGACAGCCCGGGCACGGTCCTCGCGATTAATCGGAGGGAGACGTGGTATTTTAGACCCATAGCTGCAACTCTGCGCGTTGTATTTGATTTGATGTTGGGATTCTCTGATTCCTGGCTTTTTTTTTTTCTTTTTTCTTTTGCTATGATGTCCTTTAGGACTTCATTCTGCCCTTGCTATAGATATGTTACTCCTCGCCCTATTAAACAGGATATATGTGACTGTGTATTAAAACAAGGGAGCAGTAGAATGAAGACGTCAAGAACATGGAAGCAGATGACAATAGCTGCAGGTGTAGCACTGTATTCTAATTGCATCTCATCTTTAACTACAAGTATTTCCCAATTCCATGAAATAGTCCTCTCATAGGAGCATATAGAGCAGAGCTGCAGTTAAAGGATTTGTATTTATTTGTATTTAAAGTATTCTTTCTGCTCTCATTTTCTAACTTTTAAGTGGGAGCATAGTAGTGGCACGAGCATGTGCCAGATTGAAGCAGAATATGCCTTTGTGAAATTGTTTTAGTGTTTACTACATTTGTAAATATTTTGTCAGATTTGTTCATGAAATATTGAAGAACTGATGCTCTGTAGTTTCATTTCTGAGAGATTCACAGAACTGCCGCTAGCGTTTCAGGGGTTCTGTTTTGAGCATCGATTGTAGATTGAGGACAAGTTGTTCCACTTCAGACATGTCATCAAAGCAAACTGGGGCAGTTTATGTGGAGGAAGAAAATGGAATGAAATTTTTTGGTTTTGGTGGCAAGACTTAGGCTTTCAAAAAACTCAAACTAGTTTTCAAATTTACGGTTTTATCTATTCTATCCTCATTACATAACTGATTCCCTCAACACTCTTCCAGAGTATATGGGAAGTTATGCACAGCCATTATCTTCGTTTATCTGCTCCAACTCAGCCGTTTAGGCAGAGGTACAGCAGGAGTCTTAGCTTAACATATGGTCTTGTGTGGGTTTCAGCCTTCTGTCTCACACACATGCTGCAACCACAGTTCCTTTTTTATTTTTCTGAATTCACAGAATTAGCATTTTTCTAAAGTTCATCCTTTGCTCATTTTGTCCTTCATGTTCTCTGACCAGCTTTTCCCCAGTTTTTAGCCACATGGTTATCCCGTGAAGGTGCTGTGAGTTCCCTCTCCAGCTGTTTCAGTTGTCGTACTCTCGAATTTTCTGCGGCGAGGGCGCTGTTACATCGGTGTTCATATCACAGAAGTTCACAGTCTGTCAACTCTGTCATCTGACTGCCTTTTCACATAAAAGTTTTCACTTGCAAGCCAGCATCATTAGTTATAAGCTCTGGCTCTTCTTCTGATACTGTGTTTTGCTTTTTAAAGCGTGAATTTTCTCAGAAAATCCTCGTTGGACCATCAACACATCTACTCAGGTGTTTTTTCCTCTTGGTGTGTTCATGTTTTTTAAAAAAATGCATTTAATGTGGGACAGAGAACATAAACAAAAGTTGCGATTTGCTCTTTGGAGCTGGATATTGATATATGTATCCCTGAAATTTTCCTTAAGACCTTTGCTATAAGATACTAGCAAAAGTATGTTATCAAAATACTACTCTTTTTACCCATTCAGTCCTTTAATTTACTCTAGTTATCAATCCAGTTACAGAGTCTTCTCATTCTTGTTTCTGGACATATTTGGTTTCTGTTCATCCTTAGAAGTAATTTTTTTGTGGCAAGTGGGTTTCAGTAGGAAATCTGAGGGGGACTGTGCAGGATACAAACATAAACGTTGACAGCCTGTGTTTACCATGGGCAGCTGGATAAAATAGATTAATGAAAGTGAGAAATGCTATGGGATAGATACAACTTGGGAAGTTGTATAAGGCTCCGTCTCACTCCTTGCTAAGAAAGTACATCAGTGTCTCACCCTTTTAGGACTGTACTATAATGTCAGGATTGGCATTTGAGCTCCAGTGACGGTGTAGGATGTGTGATGTGCCTTTGGGCTAGGAAATCTTGGAGATGACACTTTCAGAATTTCAGATGACATTTTCCAGGGGAAGAAGCTTTGCTGCCACTACCAGTCAGCAATTCTGGTCCTTTTACTGCTCTAGCAGGCAGTGGGGGCTTGTTTGCCGCAAAGGTTTTGGTGGCTGTCAGAGTGCTGAGCCTCCTGGCCCGCTGATGGGTGACACTGCCTAGTTGCTAACTGTGATGGATGTGGTTCCTGCTTTGATTGGGTGACATTTGATCTAGTGGTGAGCAATCCAAAATGCCATAGGTAATGCTTGGAACAGATGTCCAAAATATATCAACTTGCAGCTTACATCAAAACATGTAGCAGTTGTACATGTAGTAGTGGGGGGTCTGGCATTACTGACCCATACAAGGCTCTTCTGTCTGTACTCTCACAGTTACGTGGAAGATCATAAAGACCTGTCTCAGATGTGCTATGGAGCATCTTTGGACTTAATCTGCACACCTGTGCTGTTCCTCACCCCCTTGCCTTGGAGCAAGGCTGCTGTTGAGCTGGAAGTGCTAATTTTTCCTTGTATTCAGTGAGTGCTATGTCCTTTGGTGTGACACAGGTTTTTCTTTGCATTAGCAACAGAAAATGGTATAATTTAAACTTGAAACTTTGACTGCAAGTGGTGAGACAGCTGGAATTTAGAGTACCTCAGACGAAGTGAAGGATTGGGGTAAATGTATTGCCCCATCTTCCTTGAATTCAGGTGCTCACTGATGAAATAATTAAGAATATTGATTTCACAGTTAATGGACAGTCCTACTGGGAGAGTATTACCCATATCCAAAACAGTATCTGGAGACTATCTATAGACTCACTTGGCTGTATTTCATAGGTTAAGTATGCTTAAATAAGCTGGTGTGTTTTTTGCCTTTTTTATCTTGTTTGCATTCTAGCAATGCAACTATAATCCTCCTAGTTAATCCAGAATCAGGAAAAGTATTGGAATAGGTATTACACAGATAAGAACAAAAATGTGGCACTCACTTGAAAGAGCTGGCTCCCTAATTATAGGAGAAGGGAAAAAGTGGATCGTGGCAGATAGAAGCAGTGATATGGTATTAGCCAGTAGAGCAGGTTGTTTCTCTAACATAAGGGTGGTCTGGTTCTTATTTCTTGTAAGCATCATGGTGAAAGTACAGCAAGTGAAAACTCATTAAGGTGATACATTTCAAAATTTAGTAAGTGAACTATGTAGGCATTCTAGGAGGGACTCAACTTCCAAGTAAGAAGTGCAAGACAGTAAGATGGGAAAAGATGTTGTGAAGAGGAATGATTTGATTGGTTGGTTGGTTTTTGTTTGGTTTGGTTTTGTTTCCCAAAGAAAAGTGATTTTTAGTTCATACTAGCCTTGTATCTTTTATTGGTCCTAGCTCTACTGAGTTACAGTAAAATGTAATTTTTTTAAAAAAATAGCAGTTATTTTAGGAAGTACATTCAGCTCTTGTAAGTATCTAAATGTATACTTTATAAAGAGAGTCAATTTCTAAATGCAGGAATATTAATGCTGTTAAATATAGACTTTTTCAGGCATACCTTACATTTAAAATAGTCTAGGCATACCTTAGATTTAATTTAACAAATTCAGCACATTGATTTTTGGCACTTTGTCAAATTTGAAACTTTTAAAATTAGATAGGGCAGATCATTCTGCTGCTTTTGCAGTGGTTTATTCTTTCTAGAATGGTGGAAATGAGCAGTTGTAGTGAGGAGGTTTTGATCTTAATCAACTTTCTGTAGGCTGACTGACATTAGTAGGAGTCTTTTAAGAAGTAAAAAGTTAACAGAGAATAGCTAGTGATGATGATTACACTTCAAACTTTTGTATGCTGAGCTCAAAGAATCTGAACATGTTTATCAAGGACTAGTTCTTGGGTTTGTATGAAATGATTTTAAAAAGGAAGAGATTTAGCTTTTCCTAATGTGACTTTTTCTATTTTTCAACTTTTCCCCATGAAACTGCATGATTTCTACTTAAGATTTTTACTGTGTGCCAAATAGAGATCTGGGTGGAGCTAACATGCCCCTCTCAACTCAGCTTTTTCTACCACAAAAATTGATGTCCTTTTAGTTGTCAGATTCATTAGTCAAATATCTTGTGCACCGTGACTTGATTTTATGTATGCAAAAACGTTTTGGTTTTGAAATGTTGATCATGTTAAAATTCTTAAGAAAGATGTTTTATTTGTGATATTTTCTGTCCCTAAATGTACTGGAAAAGGGCAGATAGTATTGCATACATACCGTGCTACTTGCATCGTAGATCATATGGAGTAGCTCATTGCTCTTACCCTTCCAGTACACTTACATGCTTTTCAGTCAGGCACAAACCCTGTCTGTCTAAGTCCTTGATATGCTCTGGCTTTTCCAAGAGCTCACAGGTCAGTAAACATTGTCTGATGGATGCCCCTCTATATGTGTGTTCGTGAAAAGTAATTAATCTAATGGTCCATGTTGTCTTTTGCTCTGCCTGCTCTTAGTGAAAGGAGACTGAAAAGTGTCTGGGCTGTGCAGTGGGTTCCCAGACCTGCAGTGTGAATGCCAGCTTCTTATGCCAGTGTTCATTTCTAGTGCCATATTGATTATGCTGGGCTTGAAATGCTGTGTTTTCAGTCATTGCGGTATCAACTGACGCTTTCTTTTCCACGTGTCCTGAAGGTCCCTAGAGTGTGGGTTCAGCAGTGGGCTGTGTGTGCCTCAATCCGGATTGTGTCACCTGCTCTGCGGGCCACAGGATCACGGGTGGTAAAAACTTGCTTGTATTTCAGCTGGTTGGGCCCGTAATTATTTATCTGAGCTCTGAAAATGTAGTGATATGAACATGACTTTCATTGGGGTGAAGTCTCTGGTTTGGACAGTCTTACGTAATCTGTCCAAAGAGATCAAAATTGTTATGCTGAAATGAACTTGTAGGTTGTTTATGTCAATGTTGAATAACCTAAACACAACTATGTTCCTTTAGGGAGGACATTTTTGCTGCCTTTGCTATTGACTCTTTACATAATTTAGTGCAAAATACTAGAGTTTCTAACAGCAGTTGTGTCCGCCTTACTGTTTGATATGTGTCTCGATGAATCTTGTGCTCAGTTAAGTGGCAGTGCGACAAGTGGTGATGGGTAGTTTCACATGAAGCTTGGATATATATGATAAGGTCCCAAGGCAGAAATACACAGTTGAAGTTGTTGGAATCTTTTCGTGTTCTAGGGATGCCATGTGCATGGCTGTTGATGGACATTAGGTGTGCTAACATTTGTTCAACATAAATAGTCAAGGGCTGGAATATTTAGATCTTTGTTACTGTATGAGCAGGAATAGTGAACCTGTGAAATCAGCAAAGCTGAATTCAGCAGCATTGTTCACTTGCATGTCTAAGCATTTGAAGCTTTATAACTGTAAGTATAGGAAAATTTTAAAGCTATAATTTAAAAACATCATGATATTTAATATAGTATTAACTAATTTCTGTGTGAATGTAGCATTCTGCAAAAAATGCATTTATTTTGAAAGGTTGAGGAGCCATGAAGCCGTTGATGCAAAGAAGCAGAGAGTAAAGGCTTCTTTTGTAGTCTACAAAAATTTGGCCTGTCCAATGCAAATCTGTAACCTATACCTTCATGCAGACAACCTCCAGCGCTAATAGTATGGGCGGCAGGTGCAGGGACGTCTGTCCAGATCTGTAGGAACCTGGAACAGGACCTCTGAGGTACAGATTGCCTGCTTCGCTTCAGTGCAGGCTGTTCAGATACCACTGATGGTGGTGCTCTAGTATCAATATTGATGACTGTTCTGCTGATTGGCTTAATGTTTAAGAAAGGAGAGGGAATATTGAGTTCAATACACTGTGTCTCTCAGAACTTCGGTCATACAAAGGTTTAAATGCATATACAGAGAAGATTAAAAAAACTTTTATGTAGGCTAACTTTTGAAACTTTGGCAAACTTAACTAGTTGATGTGTAGTAATAATATATCTTTTGCTATTCCCAAATGTAGGGCATTTTAGAATTTTCCTACACATAAATGCAGTAGCACAGTTGAAAATGTTTGGTACTGGTGGCTCAGGTGACATTACTAGCCTGTTTGTGGTACACAACAAGACATCATTTTTTTTCTAAACAGAATGGCTCGCAGTTTGCCGTGTATGAATATTTGACTATCTTACATTAATATGCTTCACATATGAAAACAAAAATTTGTTTTTATGAAACACACTGTTAAAAGACAAACTGTAAACTAAGCCCCAGCAGCTGTTTGTGTGATGTACAGCTACACTCCTTTAGTGAATTCACATTTGGATTTTGGTGAAATGACTGGTGTGCTGAAATCTCTGTGTATTTTTTTAATGTTTAATGGCAAATATCTATGCTTTAATTCTGTTCCTTATAGGGCTCCTTGATTAATGACCCAAATTTCCTATGAGAGACTTCATCCTTACGGATTTTCTGATGTTTAATAGAGGGGTCAGCTTGCCTTCCAGTTTTTCATCTCTCGTAGGATAGGACACTTTAATCAGATTTGGAAGACTTTTTGTGTTTACTTAGAGTGTTTGAAATTGTTCAAAAGCTTTTAGGGAATTTGCCAAGGGTAAGGGATGACTGTAACCTTTCCTAAGGGATATATTTTAAGGAGGAGGAGCTTTTATTTTGATGATGCTTTTCTGGTGAGGTATGGTTGGAGCTCTGTAATAATTTGTTTACAAAAACAAAAATAAAGGAAATCTTGGTATCTCAGATATTTAACAGCACTGTCTAGAAGTGTGTGTGTGTGTGTGTCCTCTATTGTCACAGATACAACTCATAATATCATGTAGTGTAACTGATCTTGCGACATTCCTACTAGTTAATTCCTGACACATTCACAGTCCTTGTTACACAGTAGCTGACATTAGTCTAAGCCTAAAACTGTGTTAGTGAGGTTTGAATGTGTGATTTGATCTTGTGCTTTTGGAGTTCAAACTCATTACATTTGGTGAAGCATTTACATAGCAATAACAATAAAGCAACATCTGTCTCTCTTTCCTAGGAAGTAACAGATGCGGGTGAAAGATCCATCAAGAACGAACTCCGAGAAGCCGAAGAGAAGCAAAAGGCCTAACAGGCCACAGGATGAGGACTCTTCAGATGATATTTCAGGTAAATACATTAGGTGATGTTTGTCCCTGAGGTTGAGGGCTAATAAATTCCATATTGACTGATGAAAACCACCAAAAAAAAGTACCATGAAATACTTTTCTTGTTTGAATGTGTAACAAAATATCCCCACTCAATTGTTTATGACATGATCAGTTCTTGTGCTACATGCCTATCCCGAAGGGCTGGAGAATTGGTTGATCTTCAATGACAGCCTCTTCAAAGCAGAACGGTTCTTTCCTCTCTGTGTAAGGTCATGCACATGTGGCAGGAGGCTGCTTGACTGAGTGGGGAGCTTCCAGATGAACTCAGAGGAAAAAAAAGAAGGGCAGAGAGGGTGATGGCATGTTTGGGCTGCCCTTGCAGAAGTTCAGTGTGCAGGATTAGGAGTTAGGTAGACCAACCTCTGTTAGAGTTGGACCTGATGAGGGGCACGAAGAGTAAGATGGGCCTGTATGGATGCCATGACAGTAAAATGATAGCTAAGGTGAGTGCAAACCTGCTGCATGAGGGTTCAGAGGACCTAGGGACACAGGACATGGGAAAAGGCTGAGGAAATCAATTTTTACTTTGCCTCTGTCTTAACGTGTAAGTTCTTCACTTGATCCTCTCTGACCCCTGAGCCCAACGGCAGACTCTAACGTTGTCTAGGGAAGAAGATGGAGAACTGTTAAACAAACTGGATGTCCACAAGTCCATGGGATCAGATGGGATGCACCTCAAGGTGCTGAGAGAGCTGCATAATGGTATTATAAGGTTACGCTTTGCATCCTTCATAGTGGTTGATATGCAGGAGGGCAGGTCTGCCATTCAGAGTGACTTAGACTGGCTGGAGAAATGGGCTGGCAGAAACTTAGAGTTCAACAAAGGCAAGTGGAGAGTTTGGCACCTGGGCATAACCACATGCAGTTACAGGGTGGGAATTAATGGCTTGAAAGCAGCTTTACCGAAAAGGTCCTGGGGGTCCTTTGCTGAATGCTGATGCTGAATAAAACCAAGCTGTGCTGTTCATGCTGACTGTATGCAGGACTGTATTAATTAGAGTACAGGGCAGGCAAGGTACATGATTCTTTTTATCTTTTCAGCATGAGTGAGACTTCATCTGGAGTACTGTGTCCAACTGTGGGCTTCCTGTTACAAGAAAGACACTTACTTGTCAGAATGAGGCCAGTGGATCACTCCCTCCGCATTGTTAAGGAGATTGAGAACATGATGTGGGAAGAGAGGCTAAAAGGAATGTCTTTGTTTAGCCAATAGAGTGAAAGTATAATTTCTTTCTTTGACTGCCTGATGGTAGTTACAGAGAAGACAGAACTAGATTCTTCTAGGAGGTCCACAGTGAGAAGACTAAAGGCAACAGGCAAAAGTTAGGCTATGGAAAATTTGACTAGGTGTGAGGAAATTTATTTTATTTTCACTCTGAGGGTGGTGAGACAGAAAACTGATTTTCTAGTGAGTTGGTAAAACCTCTATCCTTGAAGATATTCAACACTCAGCTAAACAAAGCCATGAACAAACAGATCTAATTAGTATTTGGCTCTGCTTTGAATGAGGGTTTGGACAAGATAGCCTTCAGAGGTTACTGCAAACCTACCTTATTCTGTGATATTATGGTGGAATTTGTGCAAAAAAAAATGAGAGAGAAGAATGGTTGATATTTGTGTTCAGAATGAGCAGTCGTACTAGGGATGCACAGGTATTTGCAAATCTTTATGGGTTGAAAAGGTCAACTGCCTGTGTTGTTGTGTGCAAAAATAGATTTATATAGTGTTTTACTGTCAAAAACCAGGGAAATTAGTTTTGTACAGAAGTAGTGCTTGTACTTTTGTACAAAGTAGTTTTCTGGTTTTAAGAGGTGGCGTTTCTTGACTTGAAAAGAATTTTCATTACAGAAAGACTGAAATAGGTCCTTCATAAAATTCAGTATATGGGGAGCAGCTGGCTGATCTTTCCTATGCTAGTTCTTTGCTATTTTTTTTTTCCTAATGCTGAATTCGTCGGAGATTATGCTCTTGTAATATACACATGCTCCCTTTCATAGCTATTATTTTTAATGGATAAGGTGAGTATCTGTTGTTTTCTCTAGGCTTAACCTGCCAGCACGTGAGCCAAGCAGTGGATTTGCATCATGTGAAGAAAGCAGTGGCTCAGAGCGTCTGGTCCATATGTGCAGAATGTCTGAAGGAGAGGCGGATGAGTGATGGTGAGCCCACGGCACCTTCAGACATATGGCTGTGTCTCAAGTGTGGCTCTCAGGTGAGCACATGCGCTGAATTTAGATGGATTTTCTAAAGAATACGACTGGTGTGAGCCCTTGTCTGTTTGTCATCTCATTACCTTCAGTGAAACAGTGTGACATAAGTGTTCGGTTGTGAGAGTCCATGCTTCAGCTTCTTCAGCGAAGTGGGATGTGACCTTATGTTCTTGTTTCGTTTTTTGACAGTTTTGGGTTAGCTTTATGTGTTACAGTATGATTTGTCATCATGATTAGTAAGTGACAGTCCTGCCTTTTCTCTGTTCTTCATCTGCATGCTCTTGCCATTTACAGAGAATTGGCACCAGGAACTGTGTGGCTGCAAAATGCATCCATTCAGATGGCTCATCTGAGAGAAGTTCCCACGAATACAAATGAAAGAAAAACCAAATGTGTATATTGCTGAATCAGCTTGTACTGTGGACACTCAATTGCTAGATTTGATTGAAACCAGGGAGAAAGGACTGTGCCAGAGTGAGAATGCTGCTTCTGTGGCAGCTAGTCATTAGATTGGATCAATTATAATGTCAAATCTTGGCCTCAGAGTTTAAAACAGCAGGTCCTGGCCCCAGGGGCTTGCACAGGTTTCTTTCCTGTGAGTGAAGTAAAGCCTAATACAGAAAAATTCAGTTTATGGGCAATATCAGGTTTGGTTGAGCCAATAGTTGCCGGAACAAAGCATTTCACAATTTTCTTAGACTTTCAGTAGGTTTTGCTATAGTAAGGACAGAAGCCAGCTCCTCCCAGTATAGTCTGAACAGATTTAATTTTGTAAAGAAACGCGCTATTCACAGGCTTCAGAAGATAGTTAACTAGATCTGAGGAGGACTCCTGTATCTTGTTTGAAAATTTCTAGTTAAGGAGGGTTTTTAACAGGAGTTAATTCTGTGTGATTCTTCATGTTCATGCTGTTAACAGCTTCCAAAACTCATGTCTCATTCAGAGACCAGTCCTGGAAGTCCCACTCTGTAGATACTTGAAAAATTGCAAATGCTTTCTTTTGAAATTGCTGTATATAAATGGTGTGTTCTGAGTAGCTTTTTAGTGCAAAACACTTTATCTACCTTTTTCATTTGCTGTCTGGAATGTATTTGGCATTCTTGAGCAGTGAAGGTTACCTGTGCTGTCCTTTCCTTGGTATTCTGTGGGCCAAATATGCTACATAATTGTTTCATTCACAATTTTTAGAGCATTCTTACTTTTATGAATGGCATCATTTTCTATTGATACTTATTTAACACTTTTCCAAAAGCTAGGAATTATTTCTATTCAGTTAAAACAAAACTTGATAAATCTCTATACTTTTGTCTGATTTTTCCAAGTAGAAAAGATGAGGTTTTGGTTTTGTGTTGTCATTGATTTTCCTTTATTAGTAGAAAAAGTTAATTGGTATCTTTATAACACTGGATTATAATATATTAAATCCTTTCAATCCTTGGGAATGCTAAATGGGTAGGCAGAATAGCTTCTTGTCTAATTTTGAAAAGTGAAGTTTTTGTCATTTATTTACTAATAATATAGTGTTTTCCTTCTTCCCTTTTTTCCCCCTTACTGTGTTGATGTTTCCATTTTTAGGGATGTAGTAAGAATTCGGAAGGCCAGCATTCTCTGAAACACTTCCAAACAGCACGCACAGAACCTCATTGCATCGTTATCAACCTCAGCACATGGATCATATGGTGAGAATGGGTATGCAGGGGTTTGTGTATGCTTGTGTATAAGGATACACATAACTTAAAGGAGTGTCTTCTCATGATAAAGAATGATTCTGACAGATAAAATTAATACTTTCTGTAGAGGAAAGGGAGACTTTCTGGAGAGAAAATTAGTTTGTCCTTTGAATTGTCTGAGAATATTTAAATCTCTAAGTGAATTGGGACTGATCCACAGATGAGCATATACAAGATGAGGGAATTCAATTCTCTCTCTCTTTTTAGTGTGAAAAATTGAAACCTAGATCTTAAGTAATTTTTGTAAGGTTGCTTGAGAGGCTTGTTAGAGCTGGGAGGTGCATGCAGATACTCTGAATTCCGGTTTGTTTCTTCTTTTGTTTAGGTGTTATGAATGTGATGAAGAGCTGTCAACACATTGCAACAAAAAGGTTCTGGCTCAGATAGTTGACTTTCTTCAAAAACATGGTGCCAGGGCTGAACCAAGTAAGTTTGCACAAAAAGCTTTATCTGGAGACATCTGTAATGTACTGACTGAACATTTCAGATTTTGAGTCATGTTAAAAATACAACTAAAAAATTATGTATAATATGACTATAATGTAATTTGTAATTGCACAACTACTTGGGCAAGTAATGCCTGTCAAAACATAATGTCGTTTTTTTGTACAGTTTGATTATATTTGAAAAATATTTTGGGCACTATAGGACAGTTTTTCCAAATTTTGTCTGTAATGGAAAAGTTTTATAATAGAGAAGTTGTTACCTTAAATATAATGCAATATAAAGAAATGCACAAAAAATGTGTTGAAGTATGCACTATACATTTACTATAAAGCAATTGAATTTTCCTATTATGGATGTATCAAAGCTACAATTTTTCTGATTTAAATTCATTCTACACAGTTAAACAAATTTTTTTTGAGTGGATTTTCTAGTACTCTGTTGTTGTATATAATGTTCATTTCTGCTATTTGGTTTTAATTGATAAAGTGCTTATTTCTATTAGTAGAAGATAGTATTAAATTATTTTCTTATATTAGGAGCCTAATAGACCTTCTCAATATATGTGATTGTCGATAGAACTTTCTATATGTGGCCCTCAGCTGTCTACTCTTGATAACATTGACATTACTCATCTCTGCTGTAACATACTTGGCAGCATTTCTGGCTTGTGACTTAGAGAGTGCATTGAATTTCAGATTTTCTTCTCAAAAACCAGCTTGGGTAAACTTTTAAAACAATTGGTTGCATTTTTTAGCTGAGGTAATCAACTGGTTAGAAGTAAGAGTGGAGAAGGACTGCCTTACTGATTTAGACTAGATATTCTAGCTCCACGTGCGTAAATTCCACTGGTTTTTAAGAGTTGTTACGTATTTTTTGAGTGGAGAAAGTGAAGGGCGACTTAGAAATATTATATTTTGATCAAATCACAAGTTATATGTAAATTATTCAATTGTAATAAATTGATAAATTGCTACTTTTTGCATCTTTTTTCTTGGAGATGTGAAAATACAATATGTGATTTTACTTTTATTCACTTCAGTTTCTCTTCAGTTTCATGTTCATGTGTAATAAGTGGTTGTTGCAACTTTCCTGCAAATGAAAATGCTGTAGTGTTTCTTTCAGTTAATGTAATGTATTCATGCAAAAAGTGTGTATGTGTACTTCCAGTGATGTTCTAAAAATGGGAGTCTGTAACCCTCTCCACTGTGGCTGTGCTGAGCAGTTTGGATCGCATTTGTGAAAGGTCTGGGACCGTTGGCCCAAAGTTGATTTGCTGGGTTTTTTAAGTGGCAAGGAGAAGAGGAAAAAGCTTCTGCCTGGGACACTGTTGCTTTGGACCAGGCTCCTTGCGGGAAGAAGCTGGAAAACAGTCATGTATTTGTAAAAGAAATGCATGACAGGGAACTCTCAACCAGAGTTGGCATTCTTGGTTCATTTTGATAAATGACACACTTGCTACTTCCCCTACAGAAATCTATGTAAGGTTTTTTCTTTTATTTAAATTAGACTACCTTTAAGGATTTTTAAAAAATAGAATCTGAAATTGAAATGTAATTCTTGCTGTTGTCTAGAACACAAAGGACACAACGAATAACTGTGAGAATTAACTCTACTTTTGTTTTGTTTAATTTTTATTTAGTTTAGCATTTTATTTCATGTTCTATTGATATTTTCAGTGTAACTGTCATCCTTGAAATTATTAGTTGGCATAGATTTTTAAAATTTATTTTGTATATTCAGCCATTACAAACATAAAATAATTAAAAAAATATGAAAAATAACTGGAGAGAAGCAGTGTAAAACTGACAATTACCAATTCAATTCATATTTCTTGTTTAAAAATCAGTCTTGTGCTTTTTTTTCCATTGCTTTTCCATTTCTTCCTAAAAAAGCAGTCAAAATGAAGACGGTTTTCATATCAGAATGTGGCACTGTAACAACAATTTGTCTTATGTCTGAATTTCTTTTTGTTGTAACAACTGGTTGGCATGGTGCATCATTAAAATTCAAATAATATTGTGTAGAAATTTCTGTAGAGATGCAGTATGAACATGGGTATAAGTAGCAGATGAAGGCTGCTGGTTTTTTTTTTCGGTTCTCAAAAGTGCAGGATTCATTTAAAGATAAAATGATCAGTTTAAACATGTAAGGGAGGGTTATATAGATTTCCTAATTAATGCATCTTGGAAAATAAACAAAAGCAAAATGCTTGTCATTTGGTACTAATGTGGTGGAATAGTGTGGCAGCAGGATCCCTGCTTTTCACTTGGCCTCTCATAAAGATTCAACTTCACTTCAGCTGTAAAAATGTGCAAATTACATTACTACTACATGACTGACTTTTGTAATTACATTAAGCGATTGAGATAAATCCCAGTGCTGGGTTCCCAAAAGAATGCTTGCAGCTGTGTGATTTTCGCATCTGATCCTATGGTTTGTTGTACCCAGCAATGCCTGCTTTTTCCCCCCCTCCCCCCTTTTTTTTTTAAAGGAGTCTGTTTGGTTAAGAGGTCATGTTGGACACAAGATGGAAGAATAAAGCAAGATTGCTTTCCAGGGTATACCACCCAGAAATTTGTTTTGTGGAAAAGGTTAGCAGGCCATGATGATTTCCACAGAAAGGCAGGTGCAGTATTGTCCGTGTGGCACACTTGTGAGCTTCACATGGACATAATGCACATGTAGTACACAGGAACCATGCTGAGACATTGCAATCTGTGTGTCTGCTCATTTGCTGGAGAAAACAAATTGTTTTGCAGTCTTCAAAGTGAATGTTATGCGTATTTTCCTTTAGAAAAGCCAAATTAGATGTCAGTGGAGACATAAGATTGCATAGTTTTTGTAGAGCAGTTGATTAAATTGGTTTGTGTGGCAATGGGAAGAAAGAATATATATTCTCAAATTTCTTAGTTAAATTTATTGTTGGGAAGGTCAAGCAGAGGAATGAGATTTCATTAGTAAGTTCAGCTGCCCAGATTTGCCAATAAATGAAAGTTAGAAACTTCATTTCTATTTTAATGTATCTATTTCTATTTTTATACATCTAATAACAGATGTATAAAATATATATAATTTTACAGTACAAGTAATAGTTGTTGACTTGTATGGAAAAACAAACAGTGTGATGAATAATTTTTCAGATTTGCATTCATCTGTGGGTATTAGCAGTTGACAAAGGATCACATTGAAAAAAATTGTATTATTTCATAAGTGATTTTTACTACATGTACACTGGAGTCATGTAAGACCATTCTGTATATTTAAAATTAACTAGCAAAGTAAAGCAGAGTATATTGAGTCTCCAAATCTGAAACACACTTCAGCAAAAAGACATTTCTGTTACCAGTTTCTTTCTTTTCTGTTATCCTGTTTCTTTCAAATGTGCATACTTGTTAGGGGCTGTGGTTAATTATACACCTTGCAAAGGGATGAAAACTGAATCACTGATAAAGACTTTTTTTAGGCATTCTGTCATTTTTATTTACAAAGTCTTTCCTTCCCTGTCGATGTACTTACTTCCTTGTAAGGTGTAGCACAAATCATCTGAGTGCAGAGGATCAAAACCTGTGCTTGAATAGGTTGCTCTTTCACTGTGCACGTCTTTAGTTTATAACATTGTGGCAGATTCAGAGAAATAAAATTGCAGTTTTTTGATCATTAATTTCGTATGACTACAAGAGAAGTCGGGCTTTTAAAATGTAAAGCTAGTGACCATTTTAGAAGAAAACTGTGCTGTTTGTCTAAGGGTTACAGTCTCATTGTTGTACAGTGTTGAACAAAAAAAATCTAAATTTTTTAAATAAAAAAGGAGTGCCAGACAATTTAGTAGCATTTCATAATACAGCATGATGAGAACTTGGTAAAAGAAAGGCAGTCTATTAACCTTGCTTTTACTGTGAAGACCTTCAGCTGAAGTACCAGAGTTGTATTCAATAGAAAAGGCTTGACCTTGGAATAAAAGTGTGTATTCTCGGAACCCTCATTTTTAATTAAAAAAAGGTTGCATTGAAAAGATAAGCAGAAGTGCTTACTCTCCTAGCTGAAAGAAAAATTTTATGTCATTTATCTTCTTGCTTGCATACCATCTGCACCCCTAGGCACAGCTCAGTTTCAGCAAGGGCGGTACAGAAGTCCATGTGCACTACAAGTGTTTGAAATACTGGCAAAGCAAATGGATAGGGAACACATGATAAGTTTTCTGGACATCTTTTGCAAGTGGATGTGTTGGCACCATGTGTGTTTGTACACCTGGTCCAGTAACTTGCTTTGCTTCATGGAATGAATCACTGTCTGTGTTAACGCGGAGTTAAGGAATCTCAGTCAAGGGGCTGGTGCTGTGCAGCTGTGGGACAAAATCATGTTCCCTGCCTCCTGAGAGCTTATGAGATAAGACTACAAGTGAGCAGAAGTGGGCAAAAGAAAAGAATGGCAAGAAAAGGGTGGTTTGCAGGCAAAAGCTGTAGTAGAGGATCGGTCTCTGACTGCCGTCCTCTATCCCATAGATCTGGTGGGAAGGGAGTTTTCTAATGTGGGGGAGAGCAGGGTGATGGCTGTGTCTATGCACAAATGCGGCTGTCTGAGGGCTGAAGGAGTGAGTGCTGGAGGTGGATGTCATGGTGGGACCAGAGCCCTATGAAGAGTTGGTCAGTAGGGTGTGATGAATTGTATGGAGAGCTGGGCAGTAGGTCTTGGCAGAGTGCTCAGGTAAGGCGTCTCTGCAGCCAGATACACTTTGTCAAGGGAAAAGGAGGTTGTGGTGGTCCAGGCATGACTTGGGTGAGTTTTCCTTATGTGACTGGATTAGGAAGGCCCCCTCTGCAGCAAAACAGCAGAAAGAGCCCAGCAGAGGGTAGTCTGAATGTGTGAGCCCCAGGCATAGTTCTGTTCCTGCTGTGGAGGGGCAGGCCTGCCTGGGGCTGATGGCCACGCTACCTGAGAAGGGCAGAGAGGTTGAGGGTTACCATGTCAACTCTCTGAAAGATGTTATAATGAACTATGAACAGAATCTGGTCTATGAATTTAATTACTTGTGTGCTTTTTACCCACCTTGCTCTCGTTAATGTTAATAAGGTCCTTTATAAGAAGTATTACTGCATGTGGATGGATGGCTTGGACTACTTCTTTTCTCCTGTTTGGCAAGGAACCGAAGGTCCTTGTGGGCAGCAGCAGATGACAGCCATTTTGATGGAATCCTTTTGCTGGGATCCTTCTTGTGTCTATACTGGCTTAAAAGTCACTTTTCATATCCAAAAGCATGCCTGTTAAAATATTACAGGATTGCAAGACTGAGCCGGCAAGAGTCCATGAAACAGCTGTTCAGTGCAAAGTCACTTTAAAAAATTACATATTAGCCTTTTGATTAATAACATGCTTGTAGCCGTGGGTTAATCTTGCAGAAGGACCCTCCAGCCCCAATCTGTAGAAGTATTAGCTATCACAGTCATTACCAGCATGTCCTATTAAGACTGACCAACTCTTCACATGTCAAGTAAACATTCAGCTTCAGGCCTGTCTGTCATTTATCACTGAGCTGGGGACACTGAGCAGAGCTAAATTAAAAACTGCTGTCTCTCCTCTGGCTCTGTCTATGTCCTTAAAAATACCTGTCTTATAAGCAAGGCAGCAGATAATGTTTGTAATGTCAAAGCAAAACTTTTCTTTCAAGGCTTTTTCACAGATAGAAAAAAACCTAGTACAATGTCATGTGGATTGTTTTTGTAAAATTATTAAAAAATGAAGAAGCAGTAATTAAAACCTTCTGAGTGAAAGGAGGTTCCTAGACTTTGATAACAACATCCAGGCCTTTTCCCAATTTACTGCTACTTCTCCTTATCCCTATGCTAATTATCCAGCTTTGTGGTAATCGGATGTCTGGTTCTCATTTATTGTGTTTTATAATTGCGTATTCATCCAGCTCTTGTTGCAAAGCTGGATGCTTTGGCTCTGTTTTCCCTCCCTTAAATAATTTATATGTAAGGTTCAGCAAATGGAACCTTGCTACTTGTGTGAAGCTGCCATTTAACCATGAAGGAAAATGCTTTTATTGAGTTTGCCCTGCAGATATGGTCCGCTGTGGCAGTGCTGTCCATATTTGGTGGCTGTGCAAGGAGAGCCAGGTGGTGCTGCAAAGCATAGCACAGTGAAGCGTGGACAGATCTAGGTTTGACATTTGTCATCCTGTACTGCTAAAGGGAAGAGAAAAATCTGCTTTTCCATATGCTTATGCTTTAATTTTTGCCTGCAGTTTTGTCCAGATGGCCTTGTGAACATTGTTTACTTTAAGATGCTGTCCCAGATGTTTTTGAATGCCGATGGATAAATGCAACAACTGTGGTATACTAATACACAAATTATTTACACAATTTTGGTTTTTTTTTCCCCCCTCTTTTTTTTCCCCCTTTTTAACCATCTCTTCTCCCCAGCACTACTCTGCATGGCCCACTTCTCTGAGGGGAGAACATCTCCACTTATGTTATTAAACTTTTGAGAGTGAGCAATGCTTTTGAGTTGCAGATATCTGGAGCCCCTATTCCCCTGCTATGGTCGTACTGGAGCTCTGTGTGAGTGGATGAGCATGCCCCTTGTAAGCATGCCAATTAAAAGGTGTTGCTGCATGTAGCCCATGAAAAAGTGAGTATTTCAGGGTATGAGCAGCTCGTTTGTCAATCGTTGCGTTCAAAAACACTTTCCTTTTTCAAGAACTCAGTCTTTTACTTTCTCCTTATATGTCTTAATTTTCCGTCCAAGTGGAGTAATTTAAAGCTGTGTAAGCAGTATTAACAAGAACATTTAAAAATGTTTTTAAGCAGCAAAGCACCTCTAACCGTGTTTTGACAAACTCTGATACAATTTGTAAGAATAATTACGCCTTGATGGCACTGTAGGGTGCAGGGAGACTGCTTTAGAAGCTTGTTGCCAGATACAACAGCTATTTTAATAACTTCTTTTTTATATAATTATATTTTTTCATCTTCTAAGCAAGAAGCTACCTAGGAGTGTACATAAAAGAACCTTTTGGCATGAGAATTTCATTAACGTAAATAGGTCTGTTAGTTATTTCTCAAGAACACTTTAATGAGACTTCAATGTGAAACTCATTAGAACAAATATATGAATTCATATGTCAAGACAGAGATTGTAGCATCACAGTTCTTGGCATCTATTAAGTCCATAACTCGTTTACATTGACATGCATTGTTAATCAATATTTAAGACACTGCAGATGTCAGTAATGTTCATATTTAGTCCTGCAACCATGACAATATGAAAGTTGCTAGTAGAATTCAAGACTAAATATTGTTATCTCAAGTCTTTCCGTTACCTCTAGGCTACAAGTTAATGACTGTCTAACTTTACTGCCCCTTATCTATTTAAATAATAAGGGAAGTAGGGAATTATATGGGTGTTATACTGGTAGCATAGTTTTAAAAATTTTTGTTACTTGAAATTAAAACACTAGCACTGTACGTATGTGGGCTGTACTAGCAAGTCCTCAGGCTGTGACAAAGGGAGGTGGGTTGAAGAGCAAATGTAGTATTTGAGCAAACTGATAATGACTCCAACTGGACTGTTGACAAGGCAATTCGAATGGAGTGCAATAATTGATAAAGACTTGCAGCATTCAGGTGGTAACTTTTGGTTACCTCTCTTCAAATGCACCGAAAAGCAGCCTTTGTGTGGCGTTTCTAATGTGTCTGATGAATGTATATCTCAACTGCCTATTGTTAACAAGCTAACAGAGCTCATTTTACTTTATTTATTGCTTGCATAATTTTAGAAGTTACAGCCTTATGAGACAGTATGGTTATTGTGGAAGTTTTTGTTGGATGTATGTAGTTGTTGGGGGGGGGATTTGGGGATTTCCCCCCCCCCCGGGCTTTAACTGGTGAGATTGCATAAAGCAGCATCTTAGGGTATCATCAAGGTATCTTTGCACATTTGTTAAAATTGATAAACATAACCATGGAAGGACTACATTGATAAAACTATGCAATTACATAGTCATATTAATCTATAGTTTAATTATAGGTTCATCAAAAATCTTACGTCTTCGTGAAGAAAACAGTGAAACAAGTGAAATACTAAAAGGAAAAAGTTCTGGCAATGGTGCATCAATTCCAGTTAAAGGAATAAATAACTTAGGAAATACTTGCTTTTTTAATGCTGTCATGCAGGTAAGATGGAAAGATCATACCACTTTCTCTTCACAGATTTCAAAAATACTAAATCTGTATAATCAGTGGGCTTCAGAAAAGGTTCTGAGTTACCAGTCTTCATTCTGCTTTCTCAAGGTCCTTTTCAAATTCTTTTTACTCCTTGCTATTCCAGGATTATTTCCTGTTATAGCAAAAAAGAATTCTTGGATCAGTAGCATTTTGTACAGTAATGAGACAAGTGAAAAGGTCAAGTGTTTTACACACTGCATATGTGTGTGGGTTGTACTCTACTAGCATGTAGTTTTATTTGTAGTTCAGCATTAGCAGTTATGAGTAATGTGAGGTATTTACCATACTGGTGGTGTGAATAGTGGTACTTTGTGTGTAATGTAAATGCCTGCACACTAAATTGTGATGATTTTAAGCCCCTACAATGGATGCAGTTATAAAATTACTTGTATTGATTATGATTTTTTCATAATAGAATAAGAGGAATGAGCTATACTAATACACTTCTATTGATGTGTATTAGTATAGCATCCTCAAAAAAGGCAGCAGCCTTCGCAGGTTTTATGTTGGACCATCCCGTTGCTTGTCAGCTGAGCAGAGACGTCTGTATGTCTGCAGACAGGAGTGAACAAATGAGGGAAAACTGCTATAAAGGTGTTCTGCACTGGCACACTTAACCTTGTGTTTATAGTGTTGATTACAAAATTCAGTAAACAAATAGTAAAATTGTAAGGAGTAGATTTACTGCAGATTGTTATCTGTTAATACTTAGGGCATCATAGAGAATGGAGGGATCTGCAGTCAAAGGTAATAAAAAATAAAGAAACAATGTTGAGTTGGTTTCTCTCCTCAATTCAGGGAGGTGATGCTTTTCAGTGTGCCAAAGCCTTTGTGCTTTATGAGGCATGATGAGAGGGACTGCGGAGTTTAAAAGAGACAAATGATTTCTGATACTAATGTCCTCACCATAAAAAAATAAATTAACGAATCTTGTTGTTCAACAAAAATAACAAAGTTATTACTAGGAAACTATTTTGAAATTACAGAAAAAGAAATGATACAATTTTAGAAACCAGTCAGATCAGTGATTTTTCTAGTGCTTTTTCTAGTGGTCTGGCCTAAACCTCAGTTATACATTATGAAATAGATCTGGTTTTGTCTGTCCCTAAAGCTAGAATATGTAACTAAAAGAAAACTGTGTAATTGAAAGATCAGCATGCTTCTTTTTTCTCTTTAAGAACTTGGCACAGACTCATGTACTAAATGAACTGATATATGAGATGAAGGAGAAAGGAACAAAGTTAAAAATCTGTCATGCTTCAGACTCCCAATTGGTAAGTATGTATTGAGAAATACAAATCTGGGAAACTGTGGGAAGAAGCTGGAGGACAGGAAGTCACATCTCTGTTAAAGGCACACTGCTACTTTCCCATTTCTTTTGCCTTTTAATTGTTTAGCTGTTTTATGTTATCTGTGAACTCATTTCTTTTACAAAAATCATTATTCAGCCCCGGAGGAGGAGGAATAATGACTTGCTTTCACGTGAAGTATCAAATAATGCCTGACCTTAAGTAAGAGAGGCTGGCTTATTTTTGTTTGCCATTGAATTTCTTAATATGAATGTATGGTACAGGAAATAGTCTAGTCGGCTCTAGAAAGTGTTAATAAAATATTTTATTCCAGTCTGTCCTAGCCATTGATAAGGCTTGTAAAATTTATTATGTGCTTCACAGGCCAGAGGATTAAAATGAGAGAGGCAAAATTTCACTGAGGAAAAAATTTCTTGTCCTCGAGCTCATTGCAGGCATATGGAAAGAGACTCCTGTGGCTATTATCCAAAGAATATTCTGCTGTTCCTGTCATGTCCTAGAGACTTGGATTTTCGTATGTTGTTGGCAATAAAGATAATACCCCTTTCCCTCAGCTAGTTAAAGCAAACAGTTTACAGAAGATTTTTGTTTCTTTTTTTCTTCCTTTTTTTTTCTGCTCTTTGCTGGGAGCTTTCTGGTGGCAGTGAGGGTGGAGTGGTGGTATTCTGTTTCAGATACCTCCGAAATGATGAAGATTTCTTGGCGTTGCTGTAGGTGATGTTCATAGCCTCTATAGGCAAGAACAGTGTGAAATTCACTGCATTGCTGTCTTTATTTCCTCCAGTGGTAGTTCTGAGCAGCCACGTTTCACTAAGTTATCCTGAGCCACAATGGAGGTCTGGAGCTTGTTTGTGCCCAAAGGCTTAGAAAGCCAGTGAGATGTTGGCTTATGCTTGATGTGAAACTTGCACAGCCATAAGGTTGAAAGATTAATTTTTTGTTTCATGACAATGCTTACAATGTAAATAAGGTCTTTGGAACAAAGACTGTGTTTTCTGGTCTTTGGTTTTGTTTGTCAACTCAAAATTAGAGGGCTGCAGTAGTCTAACTAATAGTCATGTAGAAATCTACAGCTTCCCGCTTGGTAAGGGGCATTTTTCCACTTTTCGATAGTGTATATAAAGCAAATATTTTATATTTGTGTGTATCCATAGCGCTTACATTTTGTGTGGATCTGCTTTCTGGATGAGGCACCCTCTCTAGTTGTTTGTCTGGCTGTTGTAATCTGTTTTACTGAGAGTCAGGCCACCTAGTAGGGAGCACTGTGGTCACGTATGAACCTTGGAGCGTATTAGGGAGATCTGGTGGTCTGTGGTCGCTGTGAACCACTGCTGGTGCCTTCACGGCACCTGGTTCTTGGAGGAACAGGGTGTGTTTCTGTGTCTCTTGGATGTGTGGAAATCTCAGCTTTTGGCTCACTGGTCAGAGAAGCTGGCCACCCTGTTCCTAAGGTTGAGTAACAGGGAGCCACTGAGCACCATCTTATGCTGGCCCACAGAGGTGGTCACTTGGGCTGTCTCTCCAACTGAGTTTCAGTGCCATGTAGGAGTAAGAGTAAAGCAGGTAATACAGGAAGGTAGTCTGTTTTTGTGAGAAACAGGCTGGCTTAATGACATACCTGTTTCCAAAACTGTTGGTTACCACCAGTTTTCTCAACAAGAATTGTTTGGTTTTGCAACTATACAGCTTAAACAATAAGCTTTCTCTTCAGTTATTTCAATCACGTAGGTGACATCAACATTTAAAAAAACCCACCCCAGAACACTCTTAAGACCAAAGTTACATTGCTCTTTATCATGAATGTAGTAACTGGAAAGAAGTCTTTGAAATCTGATGTGCATTTTACCTATGTTTTGAAGGATCCTTTGGTGGTAAACCTTTCCAGCCCGGGACCTTTGACTTCAGCGATGTTCTTGTTCCTTCACAGTATGAGGGAGGCTGGAAAAGGTCCCCTTTCTCCCAAAGTGCTGTTCAGCCAGCTTTGTCAAAAGTATGTATTGTCAGTATCTTTTACTTATTCATTTAATTTTTACTGGTGTGTTTCTAAGTGTGCTATGTCTTGTACTTTCTAAGGTGCCATTGGATTTTTACTTGGCAGTCCAAAAAATATTTTCTTCATGTTTTAAAGTTGCGGGACTCCTTGTTGCACTCCAGGGTTGTACCTGCCCTTCATGTAATGTATGGTCCAGTTCATAACCACTAATGTTTAATGGGCTTTGAACTGAGTGTGAGGGGGCAGAAGAGGGCAAAAAGAGTAAAAAAGAGTAAGATTTTAAATGGGAAACCTCTGCAATGATGTCTAACCTTGGCATCAATTCAAAATTAAAAAGGGTGTAACAAGTAAGGACTTGAAGCAGCACTGAAATGGCATATGGTTCCAGATTGCGGAGAGCTTACAAGCCCTAAAGAAAGTCCTGTTTCTTGGTGTGGAAAATGTTTGCAGTGGTGCTTTGTAGGTGCTTTCAATTATGATGCAAACAGTCTTGCTTTTTAAAACACCTGTAGAAGACCTATTTAAAAGTTGATACAAATATTTAGACATTGACTTACAAGCAAAAGAAGCTGTAGAAACAGAGTAACTGGAGGATGATATATCTGAATCTCACATTTAAAAAAGAATAATATTGCGTGTTAATTTATTTGCTATGGTATTATTTATGGAACTGTAATTGTTCTGCAGCAAGAGAATTAGGAAAGTTGCAGCCTCCTACCATGGCTTTCCAGGACAACCTTACTGGGCAATGGATTTAAAATACAGTATAAAGAAACAAAAGCTTTTAGATTAGAGCAGGGACAATTGAATTCTGTAAAGAAATAACTAATTACCTTTTCTTTATTTTCAAAACTCAACTTCAGAAACTTAACATTATATTTTTTTACTGTATTTGTCTTCCTTTTGATTCTTTTGAGCTATAAAAGAAAATGTGTATAAAGTGACCTTACAGCAATTTTGAATCAAACAGCAGTGTTCTCTCTTTAGCATTATCTACCGGGAAGAAAAATACATTGTTTTCTCACTACTCCTCCTCCTGTTTTGAGACTGTCTCAAAAAAATGTGATTATAAGGATAAAATTTGGCTGAGAAATGGAAGGGAAATGATTAAATAACAATAGTAGTTTTTTCCCAGTAAGTGTTAAGGATAGAAGGGAAAAGATGATATAAAACATGTTTTGAAGCCCACCTTAGCAAATTCATTGTGAAATAATCATGATGCAGTGCACTTCAGATGGCATTGTATTTTTAAAGTGGTAGTTATTTTGTATCTGCTCTGTGTCTGTTTGTGTAGTCATCA
>NW_020897692.1:1304005-1445679 GCF_003984885.1 Neopelma chrysocephalum
TTAATGTGGGCAGTAGAATTTTGCTGTTTAGACATGTATCTGCCCACTTCTGCCATCTCTTGCCTTCTTTCCTACTTTTACTTTTGTTATCCTTGCAGAACACAACATAGATATAAATCCTTCTCTAGCTCTACTGTCAATATCAAAAGTGTCAGCTGCATCCTGTTAGCAAGAAGTTAGGTGTTCAGGGTCAAATAAGGGGCTGGACAGGTATGACAGAAGGTTTTTTTTTTGATTGTTTTCTTATTGGTGGTGAGATAAGAAAGAAGAAGGGGAGTTTAAGCACATTCAGCAGTCTACAGTAGTAGAAGAAGGAGAATGCAGTGTTCTGCCATGCCATGTTTACAAAGCCTTTTTTCATCTTTTAAAGTTGGCTGAAATGGAAAAGAGAGTGATTACAAGACTCCCAACTAGGAAGAAGTCTGTGGTACTGCAGCATCTCCATAAAAACTGCTTCTTGCATCCTGCCAGAAAGTTGTGTTAATAAAGTCATCTTAGAGGCATGCACTACTTGTGGTTTTCATACTGAATTAGTACAAACTCTTTCTATTCAACAAGTAAAGTTCAAGCAAGTTTCCTGCAGAGATGACAGGGTGCATGTGTAAAAGGAAGAACTACACTGAAACAAAATGTTTGTATTTCAGAGAGATATGTCAGAGAAAGACAGATCCATTAGCTACTGGGGAGGATGACATGGGGAAGGACTTTTAATAGCAGTGGGTTGGGTTTATATATTTTGCATAAAAGTTTGCTGATTCCGGTTGCAATCTCATTTTTGGTTTTTTGTTGGTTTTGGTTGGTTGGTTGGTTGATTTTGTTTGGTTTGGGTTTTTTTATTTTTTAATTTATTCTTTCCCCATCACAGATTCAAGTCTACAGTATATGACCATACCTTTCTTCAGTACAGAATTTATGAAGCAGATTGTGCAGATAGTATAGGGTAAACTTGTCTGATATCAGGAGTTGGACTCAGTGACCCAGGAATTGTCTTCCCAGTCCCAGCTTTTGCCATAACATTATTTTCAATAGTTGCTTATAGCTTGCAAAACATGGCAGGGATGCGCACACTGAGTGGTCATTCAGAGTTTAAGATGTTTTGCTTAGTACTTAGCATAGTCACTTCCAAATACTACTACGTTTCTTACAGATGTGAATAGTTGAAATGCTGAAGCTCTCAGCAGGTAATGGTATGGTGCTGTTCTTCATATGCTTAGGTCTACTTTTTAGGATTGTTACAGTATGCTATCTAGTAAAAAAGTAACAGCAATTTCTTATTAACATTTTTCTCGTGTAGCAGAAGGCTGATCCTGTAAAAATGCTTACTTTTCTCTAAAGACACAATTGGATTCTATATAAAAAAATACCAATTTTGATAAATTGGTATTGATGAGTTGGATGGATTTTTGGTTTTTAATCTCCTAGCTGGATGGTGACATATTTTCATGTTGGATCAGTTGATTCAAGATACAGTAAAGGTAGCTGTATAATTTAATGCCTGACACTTGCCCTCATTTCCAGTTCAATGCTGGAATAATACTTATGAATTTAATGTCTGGAGTTGCTTTTTTTAGTTGTCGCTGTAAGACGTCAGGACTCAACCTGCTTCAGATGTTGCAGTATGCAAGAGTTGGAATGCTAACATTTGAACTGGGCATCCTTACTCAAAAATTGAAAAGTGCTCGGTGAAAGAAGACCTAAGAAGGCAGGCAGGAAGGAAGGCATGAAGGAAGGGAGGGCTTAAAAGGAGCAGGCAAAGGCACATAGGAGTGAGGTTAGGTGTGGGCAGAGAGCCTGTAAAGAAAGGCCTTGTTCAGCTGCAGCTCTGGCATGTCATTTTGTGGGATCCCAAATCTGCAAGTGGATACATATTCACTGCTCAAAAGCAGTAAGGGAACTGGAACACAGTCCTTTTCAACTGCAGACTGCTTCTTTAAGAGTCTGAGGAGATGATGGCATGAAGTTCATAGTCTTGTTGTATGAAAGGGGATCTGTGGTGCTTTTTTTATTTAATAGCAAAAGAAAAAAATTATGATGCCGAGTGTTAATTTTATCAAGTGGTGGGGTAGCCAGGTTGAAGAAGGGGAGAAGAAGAAAAGAAATGGATGAGTCTTTCTATAGCAACTGTTTAGCGTCTGGTACTAATTCATCCACTGTTAATTTTGTTAGTGTTGCAGCTGTCAGATGTTTTGCGAGGACAGATTGCGAGCATAGCTACGGGGCCCTTCTGTTGGTTTTCCACTATGCTGAATATCAGGACTGCAGACTTCTGACTTATCTGGAGACTTAGTAACTAATGCAACACTGATATATTAAGAGGATATAAATTTTATTTCCTTTATTTGTTATGACTGAATAATTTTATTGGTGGAAGAAAGCTTAGTTTTGTGGATCAAGTAAATGTTGCAGCATATAGGTGAGGAGTCCAGAAAAGAGTTACAGAATTTAGCTGCTTCAAACCTCCTCCAAATAATTATCTATATAGGTATTATACTGCTACATTACCATGAAGGAAAAAAATACTTCCCTAACAAAGAGCGTATTGGTGGTCACAGAATCTACATAGGTCTTATTTCCCCAAGGAGTATTCATCCTTCCTTCTCAGGTGCAGAAAGTAGAACTCAAGCCAGAGGTGGGACTGACAGAATGGAGGTCATGCACGGTGAGGAGTATTGATATTAATAGAACTATAATTTTCGAGGGAAACCTAAACAATGCTTGGAGCATTCCACATATATGACTTCTGAGAGGAAATGCTAAGGAAAACTAAGGTAATGTTGTACAAGATATAAGGGGTGAAGGAAGCAGGATTTTTCTCATTAATTACAGGTCTTTGAGCCTTTTCTTTTAAAATAATATTGCTGTAGGGAAAATATCTTTTTAGAAAAGATTTTCAGCTTGCTTATTTTTCCCATTTGACTTTTACCATTGAAAAATAATAACAGCAGAACACACAGTTGATGTTTCCTTGACCAATTGTTAAGAATTATTTTGTGTCCCTGTCATGTCCTCCATGTCCCTTGCTGACAGTGCTGTGGCATGTTCAGGAGCTCTGACAGAGGAGATTACATCTTCTTCTCTGTGCAGTAGCAGTTGAGAGATTGCATGTCTTTTTTTTCAAGAAACTTTGTTAGAGTTTTCATGATATTAGGAACAAGTTAACAAAGCTGGGTGGATGAAGTTTTTGAGTGCAAAGTAGACGAATTGCATGTAAGAGTGTGCATTGGCAGAAATCGTTTGCACATGTTCCTGAGTTTTGCGTTCACTTGCTCTACTCAGGGGGAAGACCTGTGCAGCATTGTGGAGAACACAAGTATTTGCAATGTGTGTGGTATTGGTGAGCTATGTAAGCAAAGCTTGTAGATCAAATGAAGGAGAAAACCAATTATTTCATTAGGTACATCAGAGGTGTATTCTCAGTGCAATGTTCATATTAACCAGAATTTAGGGAGAGGTAAGAAAAATAGGAAGTCTTGATGTCACCAGGGACTTGAATACTGTGAGGAGAGAACATGAAAAGAAGGCATGACAGCAAGAGAAGACAGTAAATGATAGAAAATAAATTAGCTGTGCTTCTTTAACTGACCTCATTAGAGTTCAAGTAGCTGTCTGTGAAACTGAAAGGCTACAGACTTAGAGCCTGAGATTAAAAAAAGGAGTTTTTTAACATTTCATAGGGCTGATCTGTGGAACTTGCTGTCACAGAATGTTGTTGAAAATCTTAGCAGGACTTAAAGTAAGAAAGAAGAATTAAGACATCCATATAAAGAGAAAACTTTTTTTTATAGGGATGATCTTGTGCATAAAGTCCTTCACTTGCCTATCAGCTAGTAGGAAGAAGTTTCCCCAGAGAGGTATTTCCATTACTTCCTAAAAAGAGATGTGTTTTCCCTCTGATGGTTAAGTTGGAAAGAGCTCATGGTAACATGTGAGTTATTATGTTCATTCAGAGCTCCTTCTAACAAGTGCTTTTTGCTCTGGTACCAGAGATCTGGTGCATTGCAAGGAAGTGATGGTGCCTCATTTTCTGTTTTGGGGGAAGGTGAGACAAAAAAGATTAAATAAATTAGCCAGCATGTCCAAAAGAGAGCTAAGAGCTGTCTATCCATGCCCTCCAGATGGTACAGTTGTGCCTGGTGTTATCTGTTACTTACATGTGGGGACAAACCCATGTTTGGTTGGGGTTTTTCCTGCCAAGCACCTCCTACCAAGCAGAACTCTGTAGTGTATGTACTGCATTATTAAAGGGTTCCTCTGTATGTTGCACTACTGGAAAAAAATTGAATAGTATGCTCTGTTTCTGAGTCCAAGCACTTACTGTTTTTTCTAAAATTTTCCAAGGTATTAGCCTGTCTTCTACACAGAGATAGTAATTCTTGAAAGAATGATTTTGGATGAGATTTTTATTAGAGACAGTGAAAGTGTGTCAGCTCTGTGCAGTATGACTGAAAGACTGTAACTGTATCCTGGTTCTGCTTTTGAAGCACAGCTTAATTTCCCTCAAATTAATATAATTTAGGAATTAAAACTATTGGGTTTTTTTCTTTGAAAAATTATGTTATTATGTAGTTTTTGTTATTACAGCATTCTAGGAAGTAGCTTATCAGGAAAAGTATTTCTTTAACTGACAGTCAAGCAATTACAACTGGTCTCCAGATGAGCAACGAGAGGCTAGATAAGTAGTATGCATGTAGATGTCACAGTTGTCCTTCACCACTTATGGCCATTAGCAGGAGTTCAACCTGTTCTGTCATTATCCTGCTGACACTGTACAACAGGTTGTATCGCATTGGCACTGGCTTCCATATGTCAGCACATCTGTGAGCGGTCAACTCAACCAACCATCTCCAAGTCCCCCACTTTTGCCAAGGATCTTGCTTGAAGCATATTTTCAAGGAGACGAGAGCACACATCTTTTAGTTGTCAGATTTCTGTGTATCAGCATGGATTAATTCCTTTTTTTTTCTCTAACACCGGTTTATAAATGTAGGAAGCTTCCAGTAAATGCATTGTGAGCTGTGAAATTCCCTCTTTTTTATTGTTGTTTTTTGGTTTCCTTTTGTGGCTTCCCCCCAAAAACAAATGCACAAATCTCAAATGTTTTTCCACAGAACATGAGATGGAATTATATGCAACATTACATAGCATGCTATGTATATGAATGACAGATTAATTTATGTTAAGGAGTGTTAACAACAACATCATTTGTCAGTTCAAGTAAATGACTCAAACCTTAGGTAGAGTCTTTACAAGTCACTTTCCTTGCCACTGCACTTTTAAAGTGGTAGCTGTTACATTCCCATCATCTTTGTTTCCATTAAAATTTAGGCATGTAGATTTAGTACAGGCACAGAGAAGCCTAAATAATCTTGTACTCACAGATGCTGAGTTGATTTCCTCCCCTCTTAGTTTAAGCTATTAAAACTGTATGGAACATACAGGTAAACTATTTTATCTTGAAATATAAATTAGTAAATGAATTTTCATCTGAGTGATTATTGTATCCTTATCAGTGGGAGGCTACACTGCAAACTGTAAGCAGTAACAAAAAGTATCTGTGGCACTTCCTCCTGATTTGCATTGAAGATTTAGCTCTGAGGTGTGTTTACAGTGAAAAGAAACCTCCTGTAACGGTGATGGAGCTTTTGTTCGCTTCTTTGTCAAGTCATTATTAATTTTTGTTCCTTTTTACTATAGTGCCTCTTGCAGAGGTCCTGCTTTTGTGGCCAAAAAATAATAAAAATCCCTATTAGTACCAGGATCCAGGATGTGTATGTGCAAGGTTTTCTTGCTATATACTGAAGCTATTAATGTATCTGTACTGGAGGAGATAGGCTGAATATACTCATTGATTCTCACTGCCTCAAGAAAACAAGACATTTCTGATAAATTAATGATAATACTCTGGCTAACTAACTAGATTTCTCAGAATTGAACTGATTTTGGCATCTGGGTTAAAAAAATAAGCTTCTTTCAGGTTCCTGGACATTCAATGATAGAAAACTGTTTTAGCAAATTGAAAAGTGAAACTGTGCATACATGGAAACATGCATGCAGTTACGTATGTAATTTTTTTATGTATATCAAGTGTTTTATTGGAGCCAAAATAAAGGTTCAATGCTTTTCAGAAAGTATTTGGGATTTATAATCAAATTGATTGGAAATATTTGATTTTAATAGAAGAAGATATTGCATTTTAATTATATTAAACAAAATATTTTTAAGAAGAGTGTTGAAATTTTTAAAATTTGAAATTAATTTTTAGGTTGACCTGCTCATGGAAGAAAATTCACTTTGAAAAGAATGCTTAAAAAAATCACCCACTCTGCTGATTCCAGATTTTATAGTAAGCCTCACAGTACAGCAGCATCATTAAATCATTTTTAAGTAGGGGTATTGTCAACCTTGTGTCAAAAAGTAGACAGGAAGTACAAATGTGAAAGTATCCTATTTGTAAATGTGAACATATTGTTTTGCATATGCAGGTCCAGATTTATTCCATTTAATTTTAGGCATTGACCTTAGAGATCTGCCTTGTCACCTTGAGTCCTTCTCCAGTTACACCCCAAAGGGCCTCCAGCGAGCAATTAAAAACTGAGAGCATTGTATCACTATCCTGCCTGTAGCCCAAGTCTGCTGTGTCCTAACTTGGCATCTTGACATCTTGCACAGCTTCACATTTTACTGTTGTAGGCACGTTGCACATCTGATACGTTCTCTGATCTTCTTTAATTTCTCCTGTCCATGAGCACAAACTTCCAAGGCAAAACCCAAGGAGCTTTAGGTATGAGTGGGACAGAAGCCTCATCTTCAAGAACTCTAGAACAGCTGAAGAGCATGGCTGGGCAAGTGAGATCATTGTGCCAGGGGAAAATACAGATAAGTGTTTGCAGCTCGATGTACTGGTTAGCTGGAGCACACAATGAAAATGAAAACTGGCTCAATGTTTGTTTAATAAAATTGAAGTAAGTGGTTGATTTTTCTGGCTGCTCTGCCAGTTTGATAAAATTGCTGTTTGAGCTCTACTAAGCCAGTTGTCCCCTGTGCTAGGCTTTGTAAGGGGTGCATGTGGTTATGCCTGCATGTGCTTCTCTCAGTCTGCAACAAGAGTCACAGCTGCCATTTGGTGGCATTACTGGAAATGCATAAACCCACCCATTACAATCCTGAGTAACATGCTGTAGTTAATGTGAATAGAGATATGTTAATAGTGGATATTTATACAGTTTCATTTGGGGTTGCAAGAAGCTGGAGATCAAAATTGTTTATCAGGAGCCTTCTAGCGGTGGTTATCTTAGTAAGGACAACGCCTTAAGGATCTATCCATGTACTCATAAGTCTATTTTTTGTAATTTCTGTGTAGTCTATGCCTGGAAAATATTATATTTAGAGTATATTTAGATGCTGTGAGTCATGGCTAGGCTTAACTTAGGCAAGCATGGTGTTGGAAACTGCAACGATAATGGTCGCCTTCTGCTAGAATTCTGTGCAGAGCAACAGCTCACCATCACAAATACTATCTTACAGCAGAAAAATAGTCTGAAGACAACCTGGGTGCACCCTAGATCTATGCTGTGAGTAGTAAAAACAGGAATCAACAGTTTTTGAATAGCAGTGATTGATACTACTGAATGGCTGTCTCATGAACAGACGCAACGTTACCCTGTGCAGTTGGCTAAAAGATCAACAGTGTAAATGGGAGTGTAGTCTGAAACAGATGTTTTTCCTTTTTTGGCTTACGAGGATCGTGTGGATGCTGCTGGTGATCCAAAAGGCTAGAAAAGAATCTCTTTTCCTGTGGAGCCTTCAGTTTTTGTTTGTTCTGGATAGTAAAGTGCAATGGTACAAACTCAGCTGGTGCCAGTGTCCCTTCTGTGTCCTTGGGCTGACTTCTAAGTTGGCTCGTCTCTGCTGGTGCCAGACACCACAGAGGATGGCAGCTGGGAGGACAGTGTAGTCGGAGAGGACAAGGGTGACACCAGATATGTATTTTCTTAGATGTGTAGACCCTTTTCTTTGAGACTTTTTATTTCTAGAGATGAAAGGTTAGGAAGTACACTATTTTTTTTCTGAAAGAAGCTGTTGCAGCTGTTGAATCCTCTATATCTTCCAGATTCAGATTTCTGTTTAACATGAATAGCCAGTAAATGAATGTAGTGATATTACATCACAGTAACAGCATGGATTGTTCATGATCTTTCACAGTCCCTTTCAACCCAAACCATTCTATGAGTCTACGATTGCATGAGTTGTCCAGATAACTTGGTTTTGGTGCACTCAGGCATTGCAAAAAAGCTAAAATTTGTAATGTTTTTGTATTCAGTGTACAGTGGGAGCAAAATACTTGATATACTTGTTTGTTTTGATGGGTGAGTAAAGAAGGTTCCTTAAAATTAGTGCTGAATGTTTATGAAATTTGAACATCTGTCATCTCAGGGTTTTTTGCTGTTAAAACCAGATGGGCATACAATTCCCTAAAGCAGCTTTGAGTAGAGTTCAGACAATGTGTAGCCAATTTATTACCTGTCTTCACAAACCTGATAGTTTTGGAATCTGGATTCAAATTTATTGTCTCAATCAAAACAACTCATTATTTTTGGGCTCTTTTCATTTTAGGTATGAAACTGTGTTTTGATTGCTTCTGATAATATTGCATGTTTTAATATGAATTTCAGATGTGTGAAGTACTGTGGTTTGTTAGGACAGGAGTTTGGATGCAGATATTGTGTGAATTGATAACTTATGATGCTAAAAGGTCCTTTTAAAACTTCTGTGAAAGAACTGTAAAAGTAACTCTTACCTGATAGCATAGAAGTGCTTGACTCTTCCTACCCTAAAAAAACCCAACACCAAACGCTGTTTTTTCTAATTAGAAATGCTCTTAGAATGGAAATCCTTGGTTTAGAGCATTTATCGCTAATGTATATAATATTTGTTGAAGAAATTTAGCATAAATAAAAGAGTAATTGAATACAGTGTAAATTACATGTATCAGGATACGTATATCAGGATATCATAGTATTATAATTTTCTTTTAAGTTTCCTTAATAGTATTTGAAATCCATATACAGTGTGATATTTACCATCTTAACTCACTGACTGTTCACTCAGTTTGCTAAGCTGCAGCTTACTGCATTAATGGCCTGTGGAGCCATTTAGAAGAGATGGTTGTATGTATTCCCATTTGGATTCTGATACACAGTTTTTGTTTGTTTGTTTGATGTATAGCCTTGTGATTTCCCTTCCATTTCAAGATCATCTTTTTCCAGTTGAGACTATTGTGCTGTTTATGGTTTACTGTACATAGACTGTTTTATGCACATTTGAGATTTCTGCTTAATTGAGAAAAGGGTGAGATAGCAAGGCAGGTTAAGCACTTTGACAGTCTTTCTATCTCTTTCATGACATTGGGAATGTCTAGTGGTACAGAAGTACTGGTGTAGTCAGTCAGGAAAGTGCTGCTAGCATGGATGAGGCTTTACTGGCAAAGCTGTATTTTAGTCAAGCCATACCCAATAGGATCAAAATGTGACCCAGGTTACAGTGCAGCCTTGTTGGTGTAATTGCTGCCTGCCACACCAGGAGCTTCCTAAAGTCCCATGAGGTCCAGCAGGGATTGCACCTATTTGTGCCCCTGGCATCCAACAAGACTCTGACGTAGACATTGTCTTGTCACTGGAACAGGCTCCCCAGGGAAGTGGTCACAGCGCCAAGCTTGATAGAGTTCAAGAACCATTTGGAAAATGCTCTCAAGCACATGATGTGATTTTTGGGGTGTCCTGTGCCAGGCCAGGAGTTGGACTTTGATGATCCTTGTGGGTCCTTTCCAACTCAGCATGTTCTGTGATTCTGTGCCTCCTAAGATCATTTTAAATTCTTTACTCTTTCTTTCATAGGGCTCCTCGATTTAAGGGATTCCAGCAGCAGGACAGCCAGGAGCTTCTGCACTATCTGTTGGACGCAATCAGGATTGAGGAGACAAAGGTAATGTCTCTGTATGTCTTTTAAAGAACTCAATTGACTTTATGGTAAACTACTAGTCATTGCTTCAATGTTCTTCATGTTCCCAATGTTTTAAAGTTGTAGTTAATGAAGTAAGAGTGGCTATTTTTGTTATCTTGAGAAAAATGATTACTTTTTTTGAAGGATGATTTAATTATGTTCATGGTGATTTGTTAAAATTGTTGATGGAATGGAAGTTTCAGTTAGCAGTAGAAAGGGTATGGTAAGTAGAACGTGATAACTTTAGGCATTTGAGTTTTTAGGAATCTGACTTGTTTGCCTTTATTTAAAAAAAAGAAAAGTATGAAAAAAAGGACATCTGAGGAGTCAAGAAAGTAAATATATAGGACCTCTGATTTAGCTGACAGAATTTTAAAGCTTTGGAACAAAAATTAGCAGCTCCTAGCTGTAGGCCTGCCCACAATTTTAACTGAAAATGGTGAAAAGAAAAAAAGAAAAATCTTGTGAAGTTTCTTGTATCTCTTGGAAGTGTGAAGAGCTCCTTGCTTTATAAATAAGGCACTGCTTTTCATTGCTTAAAATCTACATCTAAGTATGCTAAGTATAGAAGCAGTTTGTTGTATTGAAAATGTCCTTGTGTAAGTTTTGTTGTTTCTTTTCCTTCATTACTTGTGCCTCCTGTATTGTTGAAAGAAAGTGTGTGTTTGCTTGTTTGAACTGTCTTGGACCATATCAGATTTAATCTGCCTGATTTAGTCTTGGACCCTTCTTTTCAGATGATATTTTGGTAAATAGGCTTTTCTAAGCCTTCTCTGAGGGAAGGCCTTAAATCTCATACTGACCAGCATACTTCCTCTTCCTTCTCATTAGTAACCTGATGAATGTCATGATCCTGAGTTGAATTATCTCACAGATAAGATGTAAAGTTGTGTCTGAGCCCAGTTTTGGGCACTAGAGTAGAACTGAACAAATCCCCGTCCAACCAGAATACTAATATATATGGGCCAACCGCATCCTGGGGGGCATCAGGCAAAGCATCACCACCTGGTCAAGAGAGGGGATTGTCCTGCTCTGCTCTGCATTGGTGAGGCCTCACCTTGAATATTGTGTGCAGTTTTGGGTACCACAATATAAGAAAGATATTAAGCTTAATTAGAGAGTGTCCAAAGGAGAACAACGAAGATGGTGAAGGGCCTTGAGGGGAAGCCATGTGACGAGCGGCTGAGGTCACTTGGTCTGTTCAGCCTGGAGAAGATGAGACTGAGGGGAGACCTCATTGCAGTTACAACTTCCTCATGAGGCGAAGAGGAGGGGTAGGCACTGATCTTTTCTCTGTGGTGACCAGTGACAGGACCTGAAGGAATGGCTCAGGGGAGGTTTTGGTTGGATATTAGAAAAAGGTTCTTCACCCAGAGGGTGATTGGGTGCTGGAACAGGCTTCCCAGGGAAGTGGTTACAGCACAAAGCCTGACAGAGTTCAAGAAGTGTTTGGACAATACCCTTGGGCACATAGTGTGACTCTTGGGGGTGATCCTAAGGGTTGGACTCGATGATCCTTGTATGTCCCTTCCAACTCAGCATATTCTGTGATTTTGTGATTCTGTGGTCTTGTCAAGAGCATACTTGATCATAAACAGAACTGAACTGCAAGGAGAAACAATTAAACCTTGACACTGAAAAGTTTTGGAAAATTATGTCTTGAATAGGGCACACAACAGAAGCAGGTAATTTCAGTTAAAAAATACTTGTCATGTTTTTGCAGCAGAAAGAAACTTTTTCGTTTTATTTTTTGATTTTCATATAAATAAAAGTGGAAACTGTACTGACTTGACAAAAGAGGATTCACAGAAAGTAGGATTATTACAACAACCAAGCTTCTTCTCCAGTAGGTGCTTGTGTTTCCCCTCAAGTCAGTCTCCTGCTTCACCAGTTGACATGCCATCATTATGATAACCTACAGTCATATTTGCCTTTTGAATTTTGCCATTTATTATTAGAGAGCAGTGACAGCTACAGTAGCTACCTCAAAAGAGTGATGGAAGATGGTGAGAATTCATGGTGACCTTCTGGGCAGTATTTCTGCTGCCCCATTACCAGGCATGGAGAGGTGGGTCCCACTCTGCCCTGCAATTAAACTCCACAGCTGCCGTAATGATGCGTTACTGCAAGCACTCGGGTTGCTCTGCTACAGACAGTAATAGGAAAAGCTCTCTCCCCCTTTCTCTCTCTCTTTTTCTCTAAAGTATGCCGTGTTTCAGGTCTGTAGATGGCACAAAACCAGCAAATATAAAGCCCATGGTGAGCACTGCCCACCGTGCTGGCCTGACACAGGCAGGAGCCTGGCAGCTGCCCCTGTGGCCTGCCCACCACGTGGGCTCTGGCTGCAGCAACGGCTTACAGACACTGACCTTCCTCTTTCAAGCCTCTTTTAAACCTCATCCTTGGAAGAGGGAACAACCCTGCTGAAAGGTGATGACTGCTTTGCCATCCACCTGTGAGAGCTGAACTTGGCCATCCCTGCTTCCCTACCCCTACCAGGATTGTTTTTAAACCCTAAGCGTTTTGATGAGAAATACATATGATACATAACATGGCAGTAGTTATAGAACCTAACCAAAAATGACATTATACTTTTGCCTCTGCTGTGTGGTTTTGTGTCTTGTATCTGATACCAGTGCTGAACTTTTTCCGATCCCTGTGAAAAAAAGTTAGAAAGTGTGTATGTACACGAGTGGATTTTTAAGCTAAAAGCTTGGCAATACGACAATAAAGATGACATAGCGTCTGCCGTTTCCAGCAATGTGGGCTGGAGATGGTTTCACACCGGGGCCTGAAGTGGCTGAACCCTGCTGCTAATTGATTAATGTCTGCTGCCATTGTCCACAGCACCCTGCCCATTCAAAGACTATGTCTTTCTTTGACCTAAATAAATGGTTCAACGAGCTAATCCCAACAAAAGGGTTGCTTATGGCCCTAAACCCATTTATGGTGCTCAACTTCATGAATTACCTATTGATTAATCCTTTTAGTATATTGTTGGCTTTAAGATGAACAAAGCTGAGCTCGGGGCAGCGGGAGTTAATTCACAAGCCAGGTCACATACTCATAAGGTCGGAGTATGACTGGTCTGATGGGTGCCTGAACTGCAAACCAAACCTCCAAGCTGTCTGTCATCCTCACACTTTCCTAACATTGTGGCCTGAAAGTGTACTTTGCTGCCTGTAAACAAGAGCCATTTATTAATCCTTTCCTGTTAGGACACAGGGTTTGAGTTGCTTGCAGACAGTTTGGTATCACCATTTGTCTCTTAGAATGGTACTTTGCTCTAAGTGTGACTTCAGTGACACGTTTAATTATAAATATCATTTGCACACCAATGCAGGAGACTCACACATGTTCCTAGAGTTTGTGGATCGTATAGCCAGTACATTTGCCAGAAAAAGGGGAAGCACGGGTCATGCATGCTACAATGTTCCCCGTCAGGGGATCTAATTCATCCTCCTGCTTCCCTCTCTGCAGCATGTCAGATTGGGCTTTTTTACCAGCGCGTACTGTTCTGCTGCGAGGGTACACCTCACAGGAGTACAGCATCTCCTCACCCCAGGGCAGCTGAGAAAGAGCAGGGGCAAGTACCGCCTGTCTGGAGGGGCAGCTACAGCACATCACTTATGAAGTTGCTTCTTTCTGATCCTTCTTTCAAAAATGTAGTTTTTAGGATTTTTTTTGAGCAAATATTGATAACATTTATATGGATTCATTGGAAATTTTCTGTCTTTTGTAAGGTTTTCTAACATAACTCTGGAATGTGCAGTGTCAGAAAATAAAGAGAAGTATTGAAAATACTGTCCAAACACAGTCATTGAAGTCTGACTATTAAAAGATCTTTAGCTGCTTTCAAGTGTTTTGTGCCCTAGTCATCAGTAATAGTCTAGTCTTCCATATATTTTTTCTCTCCAGTGGTGGAAGAAATAGACAGTATTTGTTCACTGAAAATTCCGTGGTTTCTTGATAACCTATCAAGGGCCCTACAATGGTTCCCTTTTTCAGGGAAGGAAGTTTTTTGAATGGTTACCTACTAAAGTTGAACTCATGTAATTTTGACACTGTTAGTGAATAACAACAGTAATTTTACAACATGAAATTATGCTTATTTTATGCAAATAATAACAGATAATATCTAATAATATATGACTAGTTTTTAGAATGCTTACACTTAGAATACTTAATTTTTTTTTTACTTATAGCGTATACAAACTGGTATCTTAAAAGCATTTAATAACCCAACTACTAAGACGGCAGATGAAGAAACTAGAAGAAAAGTCAAAGGTATGCAACTCTTTATTGAAAACTTTTAAAAACGCACAAGTCTTTAAATACCGTTTTCTTCAGAACTGCTTATTGCAAACAGCAGTCCCGAAGTGCTGTAGTTACCAGACTTTAATTCTGTGTTACTTTAGTGCCGCCTAGTGTGTACCTAAAGTATAGACAGCTTAGTATGTGCTGACTTGCATCTTTGTATCCAGGATAAAGGCTTTCATGGTATTAATAATGCATCTTTTAATGATAGACAGAATTTAATTTTCTTTGCTAAAATAGCCTGCTTCATATTTGTTATACAGTCATAATTACTATGTCACTCAGAGAGGCCACTTCCCATAAACAAACTGATTTCTGTCACTTGACTGATACTTCAAGCGCTCTAAATACAACTACAAAGTAAAGAAGGGATGTTTTTGTTCAAAACGAGTTTTTAATCTTTCTGGGTGTGTGTTTGCTTATTCAATAGTTCTAATTTGGGGGACTTTTTTTTAATTAAAGTCTCAGTGATTAAGATGTTTTGCAAGTCACGCTTCCCAAATCTGCAAAAGATAAGGCATAGGTATTAGAACAGGCTTTTGTTTAATTTTTTAGAGTTTTATAGTTTAAAAAAACATTTAGAAAGGGTGACAACCTGTCTGCTACCCCAGTCTCTATATCAAGGCAATACAATAGTATGTATGCAAAGGGAAACAGATTTTATTTAAAAGGCTTCTTCTTGAGAGATACAGTTTTATTATTCTGTTACATTAGGTTGGGAAGGGAAGGATAAAAGGGAACCTTCTCACTACAATATTTTTAAATGTAGAGATAACTCAGTAAATGATGAATTAGTTATTGTATTGTGTTCTAAACATTTTGAATATGTTTAAAAGTTGTGCTTTCATAATATATCTTGGAAAGAATTTTTTTGTACTTATAGTGTGGCATTGGATCTGTTATTTTTCACATTTAAAAAAGGCAATGTTTTTTCAGCATATGGAAGAGAGGGTGTGAAGATGAACTTCATAGATAGGATCTTTGTTGGTGAATTGACTAGCACTGTCATGTGTGAGGAATGTGAAAATGTAGGTATTCTGGAATTTGGTTTGATGTGGAATAGATCACATACGGGTTTGATTATGTTGTCTTGGAAGTATAAAATTGTGTTGCCAATTTTATACTTGTTTGTTTGTTTGTAAAAACAAGACTTTATTGGAAGTTTTTCATTTGAAATGATTTATTCCTTCTTAAAAGCATTATCCTCCCAAACCTAAAAAGAGGGGTGCTTTGAATTGAAAAAGGATTCAAGTCCTGGGCTTGATTTTACATTTGACTTAAGGCTGGAGGTTCCAAATTCCATAGTCATATGTGCTATACCCCAATGTTACTTGATATTTTTAAAACACCTGCCTGTCTTAACACATAAATCCTCCTGCCTGCTCTTCTGGGATATACCTGAAAATTGGGAATTACTTAATTTGAATTAGTATGAGTGGGGAAATGCTAAAATTATTTCTTTTTCCTTGAAGTATATTTTATAATTAACATAATAACCCCAATGAACAGCATATTCCTTTCATAATTAATATTACTGACATTTCATCATAAATGCTTTCCATGATCCTTATAATTTTCTTTAAGTTTGAAAGAGAAAAATCTTCTTTGCATGACTTTTCTAATTGAATGTTATATTTGTGTTTGGTTTAAAACATTCTATTTCATATTATAGAGATTAAGTAAATTAATCAATCTGAAAAATTAAGCACAGTCCTGGAGTGCCAGGTAAACTTACCTGTGTGTGATATGCAGATTATACTTCAATGTGCTACTAGTATCAATGAAGAACTTTGACTATATAAAAAATAGAGGCTGTACGTATTTTGCATGTCTCATTTATATTTGCTGGATTCTTATATTCTGCCTGCACAGGACTTGGGAATTTGCTAGCTGTAGCTCTTTGAGGAAGAGTTTAGCATTCATTTTCCTTTGCCTGCACTGGCAAGATATTTTCAATTCATGTTTGTTCATGCAAACTGACACTTTAGAGGAACCCCTGTTTGAACGTTGCCCCTCAGGCAGTCAGTCTCCATAGTTGCAATGCTTTTGATCTTTAATTGCTTTACTGGAACCTAAACCACCCTGATTCTCTCACACAACAGGTAAAAATAAGCCTGCAAGTCCATATCAAATGTCACAGGTGGAAGACAGGGTCACAAATACAAGAGAAGGGACACAGTGACAGTAATTGAGGGCATGACTGTATTCATTGACTTAAATGTACAATATGATTTTTACTGGGTTTTTTTTAAGGTTTTGTTTTTCACAGTCTTTCCAGAGGTAAGATAAGTCAGTTTTGGAAGGATTGAGGACAGCGAGGGAGAGAGCTTAAGGAACTTAGTGATAAAGGCAGATGGAAAGTGATGGAAGAGATTGTCTTTAGGTATGCTTTGAAAGATATTTCCAGCTTATAGATGGCAAAATAAAACCGCAGTACAGAAAAGAAGGCTGATTATTTTTTTTTAATTCCCTTTTCCCAAGTAATTGGATCTATTTTAACAAAATCTAACAAAGCTTTTAGCTGTAACCAGTAATACTGACTTAATCTTAGCTGAGACATGAGGTTAGAATCTGTCACCTATCTGTCATTAACCAGTCCCTGCTGCGTAACAGTGTACGAGGTCAAACGCCTGTGCAGAAGAGTCCAGAATCAGGAAACTCTAAAAGGTAGCTTTCTGCAAAATTATACCACAAAGGCCCACATGACTTGAAAATCTGTCTGAAGCTCAGAGAAACTGAGCACCAAACTGTGTCTATGTCCAGTTCATGCCCAAGTGAATGGCCTTGCCCTTTGTGACTGTATGCTGAACCTTTGTGCAGTGTTAGAAAGAAAATCAAAGCTAATGTAAAAAAATTTTTAAAAAGTGGGAAGTTCTTCATTGTAGTTTGATATATCTTGTAACTAATTAACTTCTTGTATAGTTTCTGATAATAAACTGTTTAAATAAAGGGAGCTATGTACTAAACCTGTACAATGTTCTTTGTGTTTAAATGCATTTTCTCTTTTTCAAGATTTCAACAGTAAAAGAACCTTTCATTGATCTTTCACTTCCTATAATAGAGGAGAGGGTAAGAAACAGAATATGTAATAAGTAACTATTGCTTCTAGTGGATTGTTTCTACATACCTTTATGAAGATATTTATGTATTTACACAGAGTTTTGATTTCAAGCCTAAAAATGTAACCTTGTCCATAAATATGTGTACTGTCATACATCTGTTCATTATAGGATTTTCTTTGTATGAATAGACATACAATGTCTTAAGGGCATATATTTTTAAATTAGTCCAAACTTGGACCAAATGATCATAGTAATTTACAGAATATATAGGTCTGAGATTAGCTTAATTTACTAGAATATACTTCTATGAATAGAATGATTATAAACATTTTTTTGGAGGTTCAGCAAGTTAGATTCTCATCTGTTGGTTTGCACATAGACAACTGGAGTCTCTTGGGTTGGAGTTTACCTATAGGATGAGACACTGTAAAAATGGATATTGGAATATATTTATTCTGGTATTTTCAGCATTTCACAGAATACCTCCATTAGCTGTGGAGGAACTGTGTTCTTTTGAAGGCATATACTCTGGTTTTGCAGGACTTGGGGTTTTCGTTTGAGAAAGTGGGGGTGGGTTGGGAGTGGTTCTTTCGCCATCCCGCATATATTCATCTATATTTAAGGGAGAGTATTTAATGTAGTATTTATTCCTGTATAAAATGTATTCTTCTCCAAACACCAGTTTTGCTTGTAACAAATTCTCCATCTTTGTCAGTGCATTGAGTGCAGATGCCTGCAGGAGTTAAAGCTTTAAGAACGTTTCATATATCTGGGCTCTTGTGCTTCCTGGTTTCCATGTATAACACGGGAACTCTGTGGGCTTTCTTTGGGAGCCATTTCTGTGGGCATTTGGCAGTTGCTGCACTTACTTGAGGATGGGCATTACTTTATGGTTTTTGCTTTCCTCAACAGTTCAGACACACTGTTGCCAGTAATGTGATGGGGGGCGTGTGGCAGCTCCTTCACCATGGGATAAGGTGGTTGGCTACACCAGAGACTGACTTACGGGAGCTGTGTCACTTTTGATTACGTCACATCTCATACAGCTACGCATGTCCTTATAAAATAATAGATTATTTTGTATTGTATTATATACAGGAATTTTGTATCATTCCTATTCCTTCTGCCTTTCAGTTGATCCTTCAAAGACTTTGACAGTGAGTTTATGATAAAAAAATTTCGAAGGCTAGTTAATTGGTTTTATGTAGGTCACTATTTTCTAAAGTAAAGGAAAAAAACCCCCACCTACATTCATCTTTCTGTAGGTTGCAAAGGAATACAAAATTGACATAGTGCCTTTCCTAATTTCCTGTCTAATTTCTTAGGTTGCAAAACCTGTGCCTTTGGGAAGAACAGGTAAAGGTAAAAGTGTACAGGAGGCAGATCTTGGTCAGTATAACTGTTCTTCTATCAGTACACTGAATAATCAACCCAAAATTGTCAAGAAACACACTTTAACAAAAGATAAGGTAAGAACTTAAATATGCTAACCAGTCATCTTGAGTTTATTCTGAAGTTTCTAGGGCAACTGGGAATTTCTAGGGAATTTTGATACCTATTAATGGGGTTTTTTTTGTATATGTGTTGCTGACATAAACTTGTTTTAAAATATTTAGGTCATTATTAGAAGCATCAGAAATGACAGTCATTGGTAACCATTTAGTTTTCAGTTACAGGGTTTCCTTTGTTAGGAAAAGAAAATCTGCAAACTAGTTTCAATTCATGTTGATTTTGGGACTGTTGCAAGGGTCTGTGCCCGCTTGGGAACCATAAAAACTCTTCTGAATCAAGTCCTAACACATTAAATAGACGTGAAGAAAAAATACAACAGAATGACTATATAAAAGCATTATAAGGGAAGAAAATGAGACAGAAGTAAAAAAAGGACATGTGGTACAAACAAAGGACAGGGTGGAAAGAAGTAGTGCAGAAACTGATTGTTGTAGGAGAAAAGGCCTACAGCTCAAACTACTGAGGTGAATGGAAGGATTCCCACTAGCACCACTGGAATTTTGATCCAGTTGAAATAAAGGAAATAACAAAGGGGAAGGAAAGTTGCTAATTTCTGTTGGAAAGTAGCCAAACAAAAGAAGGAAAAAAAAGAATCATGAACACTTTTTATCTAAATCACTTTTTGTCTAAAGGAGTAGTTTTTTGTGGCAGCAACCCTTTTGTTTCTTCTTGCAATCTTGATTTAAAAAAAATCAACTTCAGGTAATATACAAATTAGCAAACATCCTACAAGGGATGCTTTAGTTAATTCTATGACAAGTGCCTACAAGGTGAGTTGAATTTTCTTCCGGAACCTCTCATCGACTAAGGCCTCTGATGGTAGGCCAGGGTACTAGCTTAAACCTGAGACCCTTTTTTAAATTAGAATAAGTGAATACCACTTCAAACATGCCATCCACAGCTGTCACAAAGTGAAAGTTATTAGTTGTGGGAAGTATTGATCTCACAGTAAGTATAATGCTCTTAGCTGACTGGGGTGTAGGTTTCTAATCCTAAATCAGTTTAAAAAGATCTTAGGAAAATTGACTAGCTTAAACATGTGAAAGATGGAGAATATAAAACAATATAAAACCCCAGTAATTTGCTTTGAATTTTTCATATTTCAAAAGGTATGTTAGATTACAAATCTATTTTCTGAATGCATTACTTTTATTACTGAAATAATAATGCCATAATTTACAGAACCAGTTGAACCATGAGAGACGTCTTGCCAGAAAAGCTTCCTTGAAGGAAGAAGAAAGAAGTCCTGTTATCATGCAGGAAAAAAACAAAAAGCTTGAGCTGGAAGGTAGCTCTGGCGTCCTGTACTCCAAAGACACAACTGCTGACTCAGCTGTCAATGGCAGTCAGACAGAGGGCAGTGAGAAGGAAGCCAGCCGCTCTGAAAGCAGCTTTGATGCCGACAGTGAAGCCTCAGAAAGCGAAAGTGCTTCTAAGCAAACAACTTTGAGCCCATCGAGCCACACATCTGGTTTGCACGTCAACCACATAAATGTTAAAATGCCACACAAAATGCCAAATGGCAGTAATGAAGAGGTGATTTCCAGTGCGATATCCAAACTTGGCTTCTGTGATCCAATAAATGAAGATAAAAAGTCAAGCCGTGGAGATCCAGCATTAGGTTTATCAAATAATTCTGTGTTCTCAGTAGATAAATCTTCACTATCCCAAACCCCTCAAAATGCTTTCCAGACGCTTTCCCAAAGCTACATAACTAGCTCAAAGGAATGTTCTGTTCAGTCCTGCCTTTACCAATTCACCTCTGTAGAGCTCTTAATGGGTAACAACAAGCTTTTATGTGAGAACTGCACAGAAAGGAAACAGAAGTATCAGAAGAAAACCAACTCCACAGGTAAAGTGCTTGTACCTCTCTGGACAATTTTCAGCATTTCCTCCCAAAACCTGTGCGCTGGCTGCTGTTCCATTGCTCCAGCATAGGCCTCTCCACATTGTGGCTAAATAGAAAATGTCTCCCCAAGCAGAACTTGCTTGTAACAACTCAAAACTTCATCAGGCAATGGCAACAAGACTAAATTTTGTATTAGAACATAATCATAGGTGTAATGTAAAATTTATTTTGCATCTTTATTCTATCCAAGATAGAGAATTTAAAGATGACCATAAACTGAACATGTGCATTGCCTCATACTGATCTTTACCGCTGTTTCTGTTCCTTAGAGTCCTCGAAGCTTTGAAATAAGTGCTGTAATATTCAGCCCCAGTAGCTTATATACTCAGGGAAGTAATGTTATTAAGTATGGAAAAGGGGCAAAAAAAGACACTTGTAATGAAGAGGGGAAAAAAACTTCCAAAGTTTGTAAGAATGGAGACGAGAGACAACTACCTTCTTGTGACAATGTGTTCCTTGATGTTTGTGTAGCACAAGCAGACCGTTAGAGTTTGCTGAGTAAGAAAAAACAATTTAATTATAAATAAACTTTTTCAAAAGACTGGAGGATTATTTTTTTTTATGTATAGACATTCAGAAGGGTAAAAAATTAAGCTCTTGTGATTACTTGTAAATAAAATATAAAGGGAGGTAACAAAAATTTGCCCCTCTGCTCTGCATTTATAGATACATGCAGAGATAAAAGTTAAGCATGAGTAAATTCAGAAAAATTAATCTAAACATTGTATTTTACAATCATTTCTTTATCATGATTGGACTCGGTTCCATGGGCACCACGAAAAATGGAAAAGGAACATCAATTTGCAATTAATCATTATTTATTTTTCCTTCTAAAACAAAAGATGTAAGAAGTCACTTCTACATTAAATGCTCCATTTTACCTCAAATGAAATATATTCCTTTGAACATGCATAAAACTGGTAAATTAATTAAACTTTTCAGCAAAAATAAATGCTGATAGCATGTTCCCTTTTACTGAGTAGCTAACCACTGAGCTACTTTTGGTAAGAGCCCTGTGTTCAGTGTCCTCTGCTCCATAGGGGGACCGGAGTCCACATATCCCAATCCTGTGTGCTCAAGCCAGCAGGTTATGAGGCATCCTGAGACAGACAGCCCTCCTCAGATCTTTCTCTTAAATATGTGTGAAGTATGTAGTCATTCATAAAGAGCTGAATAATAGAAAACTAAACTCTTAGTGATTAGGACATTAGCATAGATAGACACCCATGCCTTCCAGTTTTTGTCCAGGGATCATCCGTCTATTTCAGGTTTTAACAGAAAAGCTGGATGCTATAGTAACAGACAGTGTAGTTGTGCAAGCTGACCTAGATAGTGTACAGGCTTCCAACTTTTGATCTGATTTGCACAAGACTGGCTAAAATAATGCTCAGACTTGGAAGATTAAGGTTATTAATAACTAGAAAAATGAGAAAATATTTTTCTGTTACTCTACAAAATTTCCCTTGTCTTTTATATAACGAGTACAAAATCATTGCTACATAGATCTATTCTGTTAATGTTTAAAAAATACTTTAAAAATTCCATGTGTCTACCTTCACTTTACAAATTATTTTGATACTTATAAATACAGAAAAGAAAATGGAAGGTGTCTACACAAATGCTCGGAAACAGCTTCTGATTTCTTCAGTTCCTGCTATTCTTATTCTCCACCTGAAAAGATTCCACCAGGTAAGAGGCTAAAACCCTCTGGTACATTCCTCTGCCCCTGGTGGACAAGCAGTCCTTTAAGTGTTGTGCATAGTAATACTGGCTTTCTGTAAGGAGACCTCGTAGAACCACTGTTTGAAACATAGTGGTGTTTTTGTGATTGTTGTTACACCTCCAGGGAAACGTGTCCATCATGCTTATATATAGCAGTGTGGTGGGTTCAACACAAGCAGACACCATATTGAAAAGATAACAAAGAATGTTTAAATCAGTTACAGTCTTATTCTTGGATTTGGTTCATTTTAATAATAGAGTGCTACACCTTAGCTTTAAAAAGCTTCCTAGTAAAAATATGTATTTTACAGTTTTTTTTTTTCTTTTCCTTTGAAGGCTGGTTTGAGTCTACGGAAAGTAAACAGACATGTGGATTTCCCACTGATTTTAGATTTAGCACCATTTTGTGCTGCATCTTGCAAGGTACCCATTTCAAATCTTTATTTTTATTGTGCTTCAGGAGTTGTTGTCTGACCACAAGTAAAACTGGATTGATGATGATGATTCCTTCCTTTCCTAGAGCCATTATAGAGTGAATTTTTCACATAGTGTCTTGAGATCAAAATTGTAACTATTTGCAATTCCATTCATATCAAGAATATCACAGATGTTAACTAGTATTAGTTAAGCTATCGTGCTCTGATGGTGTTAGTGTATCTAACAGCATTAAGGACAAGTATTATTGCAAAATATAACAAAATTCAATTAATAAGATTACTGCATATTTGTAATAGATGTATTTCACCACTGGAAATGCTGTAGATGTCTGTTTTCTTCTTTTGAAGTAATACTGTTGATAGCTAGTTAAGATGCCTGTAAAATTCATTGTGAAATAACTGACCTTTGTTTTCTGTGTTTCTGGGAATGCAGAATGTTACGGATGGTGCAAGAGTGCTCTATAGTCTTTATGGAATAGTGGAGCACAGTGGGTCAATGAGAGGTGGTCACTACGCGGCGTACGTGAAAGTCAGGACATCCTCCAAGAAATTACTAGAGCATATTTCTACCACTAAAAATGTTTTGGGTATGTACAAACAGAGCCTCCTTTCCCTCTCTGTAAAACCAAAAGCAACCACTGTCCACAAGGATTTATAGCAAATAATTTTTTAGCTCAGACTATTCTGTGATTTTGAGATAAGTCATAGAAACCCCATCCCTGAAAGTGTTCAAGGCCAGCCTGAGTGGAGCTCTGAGCAACTTGGTCTAGTGGAAGGTGTCCCTGCCCTTGGCAGGAGTGTTGGAATTGGATGATCTTTAAGGTCCCTTCCAATCCAAACCAACCTATGATTCTATGAATTATTCTTTTTTTGTTGCACCCAGTACATAACCTACTTCTGCTATCAATTCCATAGAGAGCTGAGTGAATAATGGAATTTTGATTCAGTTATTAAACAGAGAATTTACAGAAAACTCTCCTCTCTTTCCTAGTAAAAAAAATATGCCCAGATGAATAGTTGTGCCTGGTAAAATGTAATTATTTGGCATATTTGGTATTTGAAAATATTTTAGTACAAGAATCAAATCTATGACATTAAATTAAATGAAATTTTCCAAATATTTGGGCTTTTTATGTATTTTAGGATTGGAAATTTTTTAATGCTTAAAATTCTGGAATCCTCTGGTTTACTGTGAACAGGAAGAAGCTTTTTCATGGAGGATACAAGGTTTGGTGTAGGGTTTCTATTGGTATTTTGAGAACAGCACACCAGTTCTTATTAATATTTTTTGGATATGCAGAATGAAATAAGATTTCAAGATAGAATCTGTTAGTGAAAGATTTGTTGGGGCAGGAATATGTTAAGCTGACCAAGTTAAGTAAATATATATTTCCGTTCTTGGGGAGGAGTGAGAACCAAGCATTATCCTGTGTATCCTGTGTGGTATCACTTTGCATTTGAAGCTCATTTCCTAGAAAGACAATCTTTTACATTATTTTTGAAACCAAAGTTTCCTTCAGTCTTATGCTTGTCTTGCAGTGATTATTGGAACAGATTAGATGTTTTTGTGTTCTTAATTTCACACTGGTCAGCTTTTGAAATAAAATGAATGCTTGGGGGTTAGAAGCTTCTCTTGCTATTTGAAATAATCCAGCATATGTGTTTGATGATGACGTGAAAGACAAGAAACAACTTCTTTTGCTTTTGCATTTCAGGTTTAAAAGAAGCCATGGGAGCATCAGGAGGACAGTGGGTGTATGTTAGTGATGCCCACGTTCAGATGGTTCCAGAATCGAGAGTACTCAGTGCACAAGCATATCTACTTTTTTATGAAAGATTATTACTATAATTCTTAACAATTTAATTTCAAAGATGGTAGTGGGTACTTAGTTTATCTTATTTAAAGCTGCAGTGGTAAGGACACCTGTAAATATTGTGCCTTTATCTTGTAGAGAATTTATCATCTGTTGGCTCTGAAGTTTAGTCAAGCTATTATAAATATCTAAATGGTTCTCCTAAAGTAAGCACCTTGCCAAACATTTAAAATTCCTGAGTTCATTAAAATACAGTACCATTAGAATGTAAGATTATGTCCTATCCTACTAGGTCTAGGGAAAGTTTGGTTTTGATTATGAAAAAGATAAGCTTTCACCCATAGTTCTGGAACAGCTGAGAATAGAAATGCTGATAGTGTTAAGTGCCTGGATTTGCTGGTGTACAGTAACAATACAAAGTATTTCAACTTTCTGTGATCTAGTCCAGATCCTTCCCATCACTGGGTCGGATGTCAGCTTGTTAAGATTTCTGCAAACAAGAACCTGTCAAATCATGTCTCTTCTGTGTTTAGTAATTGGAAAGCAGTGTCCTTCCAGAATGGAGTAACAACAGCTGTCTGGGTAATACTTCAGTGAACTTTCCAGATAAGACCTGGGAATAGATTATGAAAACGTGGCTTCTACAAAGTGACAGTGAATCTTCAGATACCTAGTACCCTTTCAGCTGTCTCCAACTGGCACTGGTATAGCAATGTACTCCTGTTTCAATATAAATATATACTTGGTGTGCATATGTATATCCTCTGAGATATATACACACGCCAAAATCCATCACTATATATTCTCATTCTACCTAGTAGGAAAGTGATTTGCAAATACTTCTGTATTTAGTAATTTTTCAACTTCATAATTATGACAATGCACAGCATATAAGCTTGTATATGTACAGAGTTTAAGCATAACTTGGTAAATTCTGTCACTTTTGGTTCCAAACATGAATTTGTTTATCTGTTCCTGAATACTTTTCTCACAGGAGGAATAAACTATAAATTCTTTTTGCACTGTGTGTGTGAGTTGGACAGTAAATTATGACTTTTGCTCTCTGGACTTCCTTTTGTCAGCTGTGGGGGACAGCAGGTGTCCTAGTGGCAACTGTTTTTTGTAGAGTCCTGTATTGTCCTGGTTTGAGTTGTTACTTCTTTTGGTAATTTCTCATTTCCGTCCCAGTGAGTAATAGATGCATTTTAAGGTAAAGAACGGATGACTACTGTGAAGTTATGTGGTAATTAACTTATTTAATAAGCACTTACTTAAATACTAATTACTTCTGTAACATTTCCATTCTGTCTGACTTGCTCTTTGGTAGAGAAAAAAAAATGTTTATTTCTGCTTACTGTTTTCATTTATGGAAATGTGGGGGTTTTTGTGGGTGAGTTTGGGGTTTTTTTGTGGGGAAAAAAAACCACAAAAAACCCCATGCCATCCATATTACTATCTCTGCCACGTGTTGTCATACCTATCTGCCTGACTCTCCTGTTCTCTAGTTCTGTTTCAGAGGTTCATCCCACCTGCATTCACTCTTTTGCATAAGAAAATGGCACAATCTGCAATAGCTGCATTTGCTCAAACTGCTGAGGTATATTTTACAGTCACATTACCTGCACATTCCTGTGCAGGCACTAAGGATTGTTAGGCCATACAACTGATTGTCATAACAGAGTGAGCCCCCAGTTGCACAGGATTTTATTTTCCAAAGGAAAACTCCTCTGTTTAGATCAAAATTAGGCTATGCATTTTGGCTGAAATGATAATTTTTTTCCTTCCACAAATTAAAATTGTTTCAGTCCACACAAAAGTAATAAAACTCAGAGAAACCAAGCAGTCAGCTTTAGCCATCTGTATTCCTAACCACATCTTAACCTGCACCTGCACTAAGTAAGTAAGAAAGAAAGAAAGAAAGAAAAATAATGTTTAGAGTTGGTTCAAGTACCTTAATTCTCTTTTAGGTCCTTATCTTCCCATACCCTGCATCTACCTATACACACCTTCCTCCTCGTTGTATGTAACTGATTGAAACTCAGAATTAGTTCTCGGTAACAGTCATAGTAACTAGCAACTAAGTTTCACTTCTGTGACATAATCTTGCTAGGGGAACACAGATGAGTTTATTTCCTCCACCTTAAAGCAGACTGAGCATTCCTCGTTTTTCTGACTTGCGTAAAACTACTGAACGTAAGTAACTGTATTAATCTCCCACTTTTTAGCCTAGATCTACCTCCCTAGACCGCAAAACTAGGAGAGAAACAGAACAAGGTTCTTGACCTGTTACTTCTTATTTTTAATGCTATTTTCAGGAAATTCTTGAGGTGGTCTTCACTTCTTTTTAACTGGAGTTTACAAACTGTTTGGGCAGCTGAAATTTTCCTAGACATACTGACTAGTATGCCATAAAAGATGCTGGCAGGATTATCTCATTAACAGCCAGGGAACGTTTCCTTGTATTAAGGTATTTTATAGAACATGGAAAGAAAGTGGCATGAAAAAACCCAACGCCTTTATCCAAGATAGCCGTCACTGTTGCTCCTGAATGAAGCTTTTTGAGTTGAAATATTAGCAGGAACTCTAGTAAGCACAGAGTCAGGAACAGGTATGAAAATATTATAGATGTAAATATTCTCTAAAAATGAGGGCAAAGGTGAAGTCATGCTTTCAAAATGAAAAAATTACAACTAATGCAAGATGTCGTATAGGATTTTAGATGCAAGTCACAGTGTCCTTTAAAATATAGGTTTGGGCGTGTGTGTGGGTGTGTGTGTACGTAAAATTTGGCTCCAAAGCAACTGATTGTACATAAATGTGTATACTGAAGACTTGCTATAGTTCCTTATCAGGAACTGCAAGAGAAGCTCATAGCATTCTGGGAAAACAGGGGTGTACATCCTTTGTGTGCTAGAATTCTGTAGTCTAGGAACTTGCAGTTTCCTGCAACTGCCAGCTGTGTACATGCTATTGAAAAGCTACATGTTTTCAGAATTTAAGTGAAGGGCTTGAAAGTTTAAGCCTACTTAAAATATCTTATTTTACCAACCAAAAATATTTTTAGGCCTACAGTCTCTACTCTTTACAGAGCTACACCATACTTTTGTGGCCCCCCACCCCAAGAAAGTGCAGTAGCCTGCATCTTCACGTGGAATAGCTTCCAAATGGCTTTCTCTTTGTACTACCCTTCTCTTCTCACAAGGGCACCGATGTTTTCTTCATCAGCCTCATCTGTTCTTTTTGTTTTCAGGGTCTCCATAAGCCTCTGTGTCAATGTTTTTCCTTTCATTGATCCTCAACCATTATATAGTGGTTCCCAGTCCCATCTCTTGTTTTGTGTGAACTCACAAAGCTCTTACAGGAAGAGTTACTGTAGCTGAAATCTGGCCTGTCCCTACCACCACACTGGCTCTACCTACAGACTGCAGTACAGGTAATTGAGAAAAGCTGTGAGTCCTGAGCAACTCTCTGCTGACCAGTCACAAGACAGCGCCTTTAAAACAATGAGGAAGAATGCAAATTAAGTATTTCCTCACTCCTCAGTAAGTAAACCTCATTTATGGGAAGTACTTGATTTGCATATGGGCAATTGGACCCCCCTACAAAAGTTTATCCAAAACAGAGGCACCAACAAAGTCCACTGCATCAACTAAGGAGTTAGTACAGATTATAAGTCTTTTTTCCTCAGAAAGAACTTTGTTATCTTTGGATTTATACATAATTTATGCCAAATGTGGCAAAACGTGATGGGAAATTTTATTATATTAACCCACCTACACCGGTACATGTACAGACATCATGTTTGCATAAGTCTATTCTCCTAAGAGAGGGCTACAAATAGTGGTGAAGGAAAACCAAACAAACCCTGAACTTTGCTGCCCAAAATGTACACACCGTAATTGCCTTTGTTTAGAAAATGAAATCCACGCAGTCTGCCAAACCTTCCTCCCTTTCCCCATCTGCACCCTCTGTGTGTATCAATGAAGTGCTCTTGCTTATGGATTTCGAGTGGTAGCAGGTGAGAGTGGTTTATAAATTCATTAAAAGGCTGAAATGTCTTAACTTCACCATTTGCTTCTCTTTAGACTTCTTTTTTATAGCAACACAAACTGAATCATAAAGGGACATGAAATTAATTCATCTACATTCTCAACCCACTATAAAAATCTTATTTGAACATATTGGTAACAAACTAAGATTTGGAAAGGAATATTTTCTTGAGGAGAAACTAAGATGTATTAAAATGGGAACAAAGCATTTGAATACAACTCTTCTGTTAGGAAAAATTAACAAATCCAATTTTAATGAAAATAGCACACCGGAGAAAAGAGCTTTACGGCAGCCCTGATTAAACAAAGATCTGATATTCCTCAGTTTTCAACAGCTGGACACTCTTTTGCTGTACCCTGTACACATTTTTGCATCTGTACAAAGGTTTACATATCCATGTGAAAGAAATGCCACTGATTTTCTGTAGAACCATTTCATTCTAATTATTTTAGAATGGATTATTGTTTCTTCTGTATCTATTTACCATGTCTTAGGCTGTCATTTTGCCAGCTGTTCTACCTGTTTGTACCTTTCCTGTTGGTGTATAAACAAACTGCAGAAATGGTGGGAAAGTGATTATTCAAAATTATTCATAATCTATTTTTTTGTAAAGGGAGATTATAAAATGTATTTTCAGATGGATGTCTATTAGTGCAAGTCAAAGCACTTCCCTTGCACGAGATTATATAAATCTATATAAATTATATAAAAAGTCTAAGTGAATTTTTATGTTACAACATTTGCAATACATTGCAACTACTTCAAAGCTACTTGATATACATTTCACTTATATAAAGTTATAAATACTTTTGTCTTCATGGATAGCAGTAGAAAAACTAACTTTTTAAGTGTCAAGAATGTTTCTTACATCTATGGCAGTTTCCAGTATTTTTCTAGTGCTGCTTCTAAAAGAAAACAGAAAACCACTTGTTTTGAGTAGGTTTACGACTTCTTAACAATTGCCTCATTTCTTTGCTAGCTTAGGGGGTTTTTTGGTTTTCAGCTGTGTAACCTAGGGATCATTGCAGTGAACTCTGTAATGAAACCACCATGTCAATGGCTGCCATTCCCCATTTAGCCATTCCACAAAGTTGAGTTCTGATTCTACTGTCATTTATGCATAGGGATAATCCCTGATATGTTCATGTGTGGCTGTACTTATACAAAAGACAATCCAATTAATCAAAAAAAACTGTTGCTAAGTCCAAAATACTTGTGAGCAATAAATCAAGTATGTTAAAAGTTTCATTTTCTTTTCATTCATTTCCTTTTTTTCATATGTTTGAACCAATAGTCTGTCTCTTCTCTGCAGGTATTTAAGGAACAAGTAGTATTTTTAGAATTCTACTACAGTACTGATACATGATGCATTTTTTATGTAGATTTCTAATTCCAAATATTACTAAGTAAACAGGGTCTTACAGACTGTATTTAAAAAACAAACACAAATCTGATCAGTTTTCCGGTCTATCCGAGGTGCTTTAACAAGTTTCTCAGAGTAAAGCTGCCATTTGTCATCTATTAATTTTGTCTTTTTGTCTGTTATATAGTATTTGACAAACATGTGAATAAAACATCCAGCCATTTGGAAAATTACATTGTTTATAAGCTGTTTGTTGTACAACTGAGTTCACATATTTTTTCCTTTCATCTTGTATGACGACATCACTGCCCATGGAAGAGCTCCCTAGAGATGATTCCGTATCCTTGAATACTTAAGCTACCTGGCTTGTTTCCCCTGCCTTGCCATCTGTGGCACAGGGCACAGATTAAGACACAGTTTGTTCCCTTTACAAGAACTGAGTTCTGTAATTCTGTGGTAAGACCAGGACCAAGAGTGGGGCTCCCTCACATCCCCAGTTTCAGTAGCGGCTGAAAGCTTGCCCATCCATAAGCACCACTCCACGGTTCCAGCTGGAACCTGGAACTTGGTTCCCTGTTGTGTCAGTCATCACTGGACCCACTTAAAACCTCTGCAACACTCCTGTCCATGGAAAGCCTTCTCGATCCTACCATTCCTTGCGACACAAAAAGGGAAAAGTCCAGAACACTTCAAATAACAGTAACATGTAGCATAAGTGGCACCGACAAATCTTACAGTGAAATCAGTACAAAAGTTTCTTGAAGCTTTTGATTTTTTATAGATTTATAGAGGATAACTTACTCTGTTACTCCATGTGGGTGTTAATGTTTACTTTTTGCAATGATCAGAGAGATTGTGGATGTTTTAGGCATTTACATCCATGACGCTAAAGAAAGGGAAGGCAGTGATCGCAGCAGTAAGTAATGTGCCGGCTAATGAAAATCCCTGTCCCACAAACGAATGCAACCACTCAGTCCTTGCCTACGGGATCACCCCCAGTGTCCATAGAAGAAGAGCTTTGCCGTTTGCCACGGGTGATTTTGGTGTATCTTTAACCATTAAACTAGGAAAATTTCAAGGTAGATCTCACGATAACTTAAAAGTTAATGTGGATATTGAGAATAAACTACTTAGGACAACAGTCCTGCTTCACGAACGCTCCATATACGCATACACTGACCTGACTTGGCATGCTGACACTCTGCAGCTGTGCAACACTGAAGTTACTTGTGTATTTCAATGTAGGATCCTTGCCCTGAGTCTGTCCGTTTATACCACTTATGTCTTCGTACACCGTCTTTTTGTACCTCTTCATGTCGACTCCACCCTCCGCACTGGAAACACTGGAAACTCTCTGACCACCAGTTAGACCACCTGCGGAGGCCACGGAGCTGATGAGCTTCCCACAGGTCTCCCCACATTAGCGCAGCCGGGGAGGTGAATCCTCCCCACGGCTCCCAGGCAGGAGCGTCCCCGCCTTCCCGCCCCGCCTCGGCTGCCATGGAGAGCCGCCAGCGGCAGCGACCGCCGGCGCTGCCCGAACTAAAGATGGCGGCGGGGCAGCTCTGCCCTACCCGCCGGGGGAAGGGAAAAGAGAAGAACCACCCTACTGCCCGCGAGCCCTCAGCAAAGATGGCGGGACAGGCGTCCATGTATGGCAGGCGAGGGTCAGCACCGTTACACGCTTCACTTCCGGGTGCGCGGCAGCGGGCGCCATATTGTCTTGTCCGTGAAGACGAGGAGCGAGACCGAGGGTAGCGCGGCCGCGGAGCGGCGGCACCGGCGGCGGGAGGCAAGGGAGAGCGTAAGTAGCGGGTCAGGCTGTGCTCGCCAGCGCTCCCGGGGGGCAGGCGGGTGTCGCTGACCCGATCTTCCCCCTTCGCTCCTCCTCCGAGCCGCGCCGGGAGGGCGCCGCGCGCCGCGGCGGCGGCAGCCGCTCGCCAGGCGTGAGGAACAGGCAGCACTGCCAGCGGGAACCGGCGGCCTGGACGAGAAGGGACGATCCTAGAGTCGCTCGCCCTCCCCCGCCGCCCCCCGGGGGGGGCGGCGCGCTGCGCATGCGCGGCGGGAGGGCCGATGGGACCCCCCCCCCCGGGATCCCCCCGAGATCCCCCCGGGATCCTCGTGCTGTGCCCCCCCCGCCACGGGGTCCCGGTGGGCACGGGCCGCCGCCCGCACTGCGCATGCCCCGGGGCCGCCCCGGCACGGGGCACCGGGAGAGGCCAGAGTGGAGCGCGCGGCCCGCGGGGACAGGAATTCCGGTAGTCTGGGATGCTGGGAGCGCGCACCCGGCCCGGCCGTGCCGGAGGAGCCGCCGGGTGCGCGGGGGAGAGTGTCCGCTTGTTTTAGCCGATAACCCAGTTAGGGAAGCAACATGTGCACCGGGATTCGGTAGTTGGCTGTGTCAGCAGCTTGGCTCCTGCGGATGAAATGTATTTGCAGGATATTTGTGCTGTTTCATGCGTTTCATGGCCGTTCCTGAGTTCGTTCCACTGGAGGGCTCCAGAGAACTAAAATTACCAATATCCTCACACGCAGCAGCAATTTTAAGATACCTGGACCTGGTTCAGTAGCTTGGCAAATGGATCCTCAGACAGACCACGGGATTGGAAGACTTTTTGGTTTCAGCACTTCCCCACGCAGGTTTTCTGTACTTCTTTAGACAATCCCACAGAGTTGTTGAAGTGAAGTTTGATGGGATGTGCTAGGCTTTAAGTTAAGGATGGAACCACAAAAATGGTCAGAGGGCTGGAATCCCTCTCCTATGAAGACAGGTGATGAGAATTGGGATTATTCAGTCTGGAGAAGTGAAGGCTCCAGGGATACCTTACTGTGGCCTTTCAGTACCTAAAGGGGCTGAATAAGAAAAATGGGGAAAGACTTGTTACCAGGGCACAGGACAAGGGTCAACAGTTTTAAACTGAAATATAGCTTTAGACTGGATATAAGGAAGAAATATTATAAGAGTGGTGAGAGAGTGGAACAGGTTTTCCAAAGAAGCTATGTGCCCCATGATTGGAAATGTTTAAGATCAGGTAGAATAGAGCTTTCAGCAGCCTCGTTTCCTGCAAGATGTTGGACTAGATGGTCTTTGAAGGTCCCTTGCAACGCAGACCATTGGATGATTCTATGATGTGCTACCCCAGCTGAAATTTACCAGGTTTCTGTAACAAATTACAGAGTATTCATCCACCTTGGTTGTTGTTCATTTCTTCTCTTAGGCTTATACCTGTAAATCTTTTCAAGCAAACAACTTTATTCGAAGGTGTGGGATACAGTGGTAAGTGTTGCCCTAAAGGATTTGTTTTAAGGCAAAGGGTCAGCTACCTTTCAAAGGTGGGTGAATGGTGGTCTTCAAGGCATAAGGCATGTCTGCATAAGGCAGACAGTGTTCAAACATCATTTTACCAAGACAGGGTTACAATACCAGTCCAGCCAAACTGTTGTACTGTTGGTAGGAGTAAGAAACCCCTTTTGAATTTTGAGGTCAAGCTGCACTAAAGGTGGTGCCTCTTGTGGGGGTTATAAATGCTGCAGCTCCCCTGACTGTGGAACAGAGGAGGAACTGAGGGCCTCAGATTTGTCCAGGGACAAGTTGGTGCGATAACTGACCATTCAGTGACAAATCAGAAGACAAGCCTCCTGAGTTCTAAATTGTTTGGTACAGCAGCAAGCCTTGTGTCATCTCTGCTATTATGTCATTACAAGACTTCCTGTATTGTCCTTATCTCATAGGACATGCAAACTCCTGCTCTGATAAGAGTGGTTTCTCCTATTTTGGCAGGGTTTAGGAATCCACAAATTTAGCACAGTTCTGCAATTTTTGGGGGATTAACTCACCTTATAAGCTGTAGTGGTAGAGTGGAGTCATAGCCATGTTTAATTTTTAGTTAGATGCAGGATTATGTAAAGATACTATGGAGACAGGAGTGCCCAGTCTCACTTCGTTTCATGACTGAGGTATATTGTGATCGTAAATCTGCCTTTGGTGATGCGTAATACTGTGGGTAGGTGCTATTAAGCATTTTTAGTTTCATCACTAGCTGGTCCTTCATTAAGTGACAAGTATATTTATCACTGGGGGCAATACCTGCTCATAACCAGCGAGGAATAGTTGTTTGCTTGCTTAGTTATTGGTACTATACGTTTTTTGTGCAGAGCATGTTGATCAAGGAGGAAGTTGCAGATGGACAGTTCACTTCGGGGGAAAAAATAACGCTATGTTACATGGCTAATTGAAAATCTAGCATCAGGATTTCCAGCGGAATGATACATGAAAAAAATGAGATCAAGACTTCTTTTTTTTTTTTCCCCCAAACTCAATAGATCCTTGACTTAAACTAAAGAAGTTATTATGATGTTTCTGTGGTAGTAAATATTCTAGCAGTGGGTTTGGTGCTTTATGATAATCAAAACGTGTTTGTCCTTACGTCTTTGATATACAAAAAATAAGGAAATTTTACCTGATTTGCCAATATCTGGTCCTTTTGTTCTTTTTAAAGAGTTGGCTTCAGCTCAGTGGATATGTGGATTTAAGTTTGAAATAACAGACCTTGGAAGCTATACTGTTTGAGTGACTCACTGAAGAAGATTTCATAGTACTTTTTTTTTTTCCTTTTTTTTTTTTTTTTAATTTGGCCCTTGTTCAGCCTACTTCATCTTGGTAGCACTGTAAATATTAGTCAGATGTGCTGACACGTGAACCAGGTTCTGGAAAACTTCATAGATACCGAACCAGCTGTTTTCATCAGTTGTTTTTCTTGTTCTGTATTTTGGATCTTGGTTACACATCTGGAAAGCCTCTATTCTTCAATCTGAGAAAGAACAGTTCTGATGTTAAAAAATGCAGTGGAGTAACTGAAGTTGACTTCCACCATTTTAGTGATACACAGCTGTAAATGGGCTGGAAGAATTTTACATGATTTTTGACTGGATGTCTTGCTACAGATGCCAGCAGGCACATTGGTGTAGCTTCTGGTCCTCAGGAGAAGAAAAGATGGGCATTAAATGCCTGAAACAATATTGGGTGGTGCTGTAGATGATGTATAGAAGTCTTTGCCAAAAAAGTGTGATGGGTGAAACAGAGTAGCAGGAAAGACAGTTACTTTAACTTTTTCTGATTTATTGCAGACTTAACTCAGGCCATAAATATTTAATTTCCCAATCAGTAACTGAGTATAATATAGTAGTAAATATTAACTCTCCCAAATAAAATGGAAACTGGTTTTGTCTGAGTGATGGCATGCAGTTGTTCTGACTCTGAATATGTCTCTGCAGCCCCTCTATAGTAACTTCTAGGGTTTGTTCCTATCCAACTGCATAGAATGCAGTGCTTTTCCACACTCCCAGATCTTTTCAACTTCAGAGGTGTTCTGAATTACCTGGGTCTCCCATGTCAAGACCTCCAGATGATAATTCTTGTGACACCCTTTCTGCATTAAATTATTCTTTATGGAAGGGGTGCTCCTTTTGGTATGTGAGGCCATTTTTCCTTTGCAGTTCTCTCTTCAACCACATCTGTTATGTATGGATTCTTACAGAAAAGTATCCTTTATTCCAGTGACACAGTCATGGAAGAAGTGCTGAATTTACATTTCCTTCCAGTTTGGAGTACATTGAGATAGATGTTCTTGGAGTTCGTACAACATGTGTCCTTTATTGTTTTCAGATTCCATCTCAGTTAAATATTGATAATACCATGGATGAGCTGCTCTATGTTGCATGTTTGGGAGAAACGTGAACTGTTGGTGTATCCCTAGAATATTTATTGAGGTCCTTCCAACTTCATCAGTGATGTCTGTGCTGTCATGACCCTTTTGAAGCAATAGCATAGTGGCAGGAAGGGGAGGGGGAAACATCCCCCAGACAACACTTGAGCTTGAAGTCATGGAGGTACTGGTCTGATTCCTGTCTTTTTATTAACTGCTTTGCTCCAGGTGTTGTGAAGGTATGATTTGATTTATCCTGTTTGCAACTGAACCGTTCCACAAAATTCATCATGGAAGTTCATCATAAGCCTTCAGTCACTGTGCTAAAACTCCACAGAGTCAGTAACAACTATCTTGAATGAAAGGAAAAGGTCTTACATTAGAATAAGGTGCTCACGTGAAAGATCTGTGGGTTCCAAGGAGCTCTGCTTCTGAGACGTTTCCGTTTTCCTTTAAATCCATGTCCACAGACTATGCTTTTGAGATCCTTCTCGAGGTGTGATGTGGATGACTTCTGCAGTCCAGGAATTCTACAAAGAGCATCAAGTAGAGACTGATGTGCCTTTGCTGCTTGTGTTGTCTTAAGCTCACACCAAGAGATTACCTAGCTAATGAAGCTGATTATTTAATATTAATTTGTTTCCAAACCAGTACTTGCAGTTTATGACAAATCAGGACTCCTATCCCTTGAGGTCTTTCCCTTCAACTATTCTGTAAACCTGAATATAGTCAAAAAGTCATGGCTGCACTGGCAGGTTATCTTAGAGGAGATGGGACATCTGCTTATTTGTTTTGTTTTTGGTTTTTTTTACCTGGATATCTGACCTATGAATGGAGTATCAAAAAGGAGTGTGTTGTCTTTAAACCCTGGGGTGCCAAGACTAGCTATGTAGGGGTTCTCAAGTGTGCAGTGTGCCCTGGAGTTTCAGCTTCTTTGTTTATTTAGATAATGAATACTTCTTTGCTAAAGTGCAATGGCTGTTTGGAATGCCTGCAAGACAAGATCTTTAGTCATTAGAAAAACCTCTGCAGCCATGTATTGGAGCTCAGTTTACAAGTAAAACTTGTTAGGCCATCTTGTGTCATATATTGACCTACTCTTCAGGAGCGATGTGTCCTGTGATGCAGCAGCCTCCCCAGAAATCACTTGATTATTGGCTGTGGTTCTGTAGGTTCCAGAGTTATTAATCCACCTGTCTACGGGGTTGAATAAACCGGACTACCGGATGCTGAAGATCTGGTCAATCGATGTTGATGTCTGATGTAGGAGTTCCCAACCGGAATGTCCAGCTCATGACACTGCAGAAGGTGCATGCCACTCTCCTCCTAGGGACAGCCTGAGTCGTAGGCCTGATTTCTTGGGAGTCGAGTTAGTCGAGCTTCTAACAAATACCTCATGTAATTTCATCTTCCAAAGAATACTTGTTGCTCATTGCTAAGATATTTGACTTCCATGAATTTCCTGGAAAGTCATTCAGAATCTCCATATCTCTGCTGCAGAAACCATGGATGTGTGAGGTATTCTGCATAGTTTCGATTTTGTGTAACATTCATGTTGAGGAGAAGCATATTGTCACAGTAATGGGAATTTCTTAGAAATAGCAAGGAAGTGTCTGCAGGAAGTCCTCATCTGGGCAGCTAGGTGTGGTTAGTTATCTTCCTGGTGGCCTTCTGGAGTGGAGCTAACTTCCTAAGTCTTTGTGCTTTTTGTCTTGGACTAGCTGTGTGAATTGGAGCAATTCAGATTATCCATTAAATTGATTAAATTGTATTAAATTGATAAAAAAGATCTTGATTATCTTTTCAGGGGAAATGTCTTGGCTTTTTCAGCTCTAATGCAGCGAATGTCATAAGGCACTAAGGAAGATAGTATCTCCGGGATAATAAGAAGGCTTTGTCTTTTGTCATTCACAGAACTGAGTCTTGACTGCTCCTTTCCATCGTTGAGAGGTCAGGGCATAGCTACCTCTGCACAAGTGCGTTTGGACTGGATAACAGATTTTATGAGCTTACACTATGAAACTGCCGAGGTAGAGTTGTTTGAGGAATCTGAGTGAATCTGTTACTGCTCAAGGGCTGTTGGCGGCCTTGTCTTAAAAATGACCCCATCTTCGATATCAGTGGGCAGTGAGCTGCAGTGGCCCTCACCAAGCACTGTGCTATTGGGAAATTCTCAGGAAACCGTGTGCTCTTCTTAACAGGTTGCATTCCTATTGGTGTCAAAATCTAATTTGCTTTAAGATAACTGTGTTTTGTGGGAAGTGCTGGGAGGAGTCTCCCGGAGTTAAAGGTGAGCTTGTGAATTATTTCTCAAAACTGTGTTTACTGGTAAGTACCTTCTAATTGTATGCTTTTCAGTGTGTGATGTGTCTGGACATATCATACCACTGCATCAGAAAATATCTTATGCAAACAAATGGACAGGTTGAAGGAGATGCCTTTTTTCCCTAAAAGAGCAAGTTAATACTGAGAGGTAATCTGTAACTGAGCTGAAGTCACAATCAAGGAGAGGAGTGGAAAGGGGCCTTTTAAAATATCTGATCTTTCTCTGTCTTTATCCAACAAAAAGTTAGGTTCAATACTGTAGTAAAGAGTTTGACAACAAGTTTAAATTTCTTCTGAGTGCTATTGGCTCTCGGAAGTTGCTGGAGATCAAGGTAAGTCCAATCTATGTTACTGTCTCAGCTTTTATCATTAGCAGGGGAGCCTTCCCCAGCAATCCTCTCAAGAGTGGCACTTTTCATACCAGTAATTTGCTTTAATGAAACTTCAGGAGATCCTGGCCCAGCCTTTGAATAGGAGAGTTTTTTTTTTTAAAATAAGCAACACGCAAAAGAACCTATTTCAGAATGTTTGCTCTTAAAAACTCCAGCAAAATTTTGAGATATAACATGAACTTTTCATAATAAATTAGGTGCATGTAACTGAAATTAGATGCGAGTTGATGAGGTGTTTTGCTCATGTGATTGTGCTTCTGTACAAAACAAGAAGAATCCTGAATTGGCTTCTGTTTCTTCATTGGTAAACAGATTTTTAATAGATTCAGGTTCCTGTTCCTCAGGGAATGGCTCTTGAAGCACCAATAAATGTTCTTTTGTTTGTTTGTATTAGCTAGAGAGAGAGAGAAAGCAAAAAAAAGGCTATGTCCGGTTGAATTGGAGGGTAGAACAGCTAAGTAAAAAAACCTTAACCCATCATCATGAAGGAGGGTAGTAGCTGCGTTTGCCTTTGTAATTAGGTACCTGTAAAATGGATCCATTCTTTGAACCTGTTTGCTTTTCAAACCTGTTGTGTGCAGTAATGATGTCAGAACCAGTGTGTCCTAATGACTTCTCAGTTGATGTACCCCTCTGTCAGTGTCTTGCTAATGTTTGAATTGAGTAGATTTTAGCCAGTATTCATCTTCCCCTCCCCCCACCCCCTTTCAGTGGAAAATAAGGCCTTTCACTGCGATTTGGATGCTCTGCTATGTATTTGGCCTTGTGTCACTAGTGGGAAATAGGCTTAGAGCTGTCCATTGTGTTAGGTGAAGCTTCTTTCTTTCAGGTGATACTGCTTTGGGAACTTCATTGGGAATTAAAACTTGTTTATAATTCGTGGGACAACAACCTGAGTTAGTGCTGGCAATGCAGATTTTAATAAGGTGAGAAAGGACATTGATTCTCTTTTCTGCATTATTAATTACTTGTGTCTCAGGAAAATAATGTTTGTTTCTTGTCACATACATTAGTACAAGAGGTTTCAGCTATTTCAAGCCTTGAAGTTACTGATTTGTTGGGAAAGAGGCACTGTTTGTTGGATTGGGATTTGTGTCCTCATTCCCCACCTCAGTACTGGGGCTGAATCCCTTGCAGTAGTTTTAAAATTACCGAGAACAAGCTCTGTTTTCTTCATTGTGTTTTGTGGGTTCTTTTTGAAGGAGTTTGTGCCCTTTTCAATATGTGGCACTGAGGTTCAAGAGTGTTTTGGTAACTCTCACATCTGGTTTGTTCATTATTGTATGACTTGGCTTGGTCTGTTTTTATTTTTGACATCTTTAAAATAGCATCAGTAGCAAAAGAAACAGTCAGTGATGTGTGATGGGACAATACCAAGAATCTGTTGAAAAGTTCTTGCATGCTCAGTAAAGTTTCACAAGCAGAATACAAAGTTTCATTACTTTTATGTAAAGAAGAGTAACATCAAATAGCCTAAGTACTTGTTTAGTTACCTTTTAGAACATGATAACTGAAAATGAAGAGCTTAAGCCAGGGGCCTTTTTGCCTCTGAAACTTAAAAGCAGATGAAACCATTAAACACTGCAGTGCTTAGCAAAACAATTTTTGAAGGTGATAAACCATCTTTAAATGCCTATAGCCTCCCTGTAGTAAGTGCAAAAAATTATATCAAGTACCTTTTTCATGTTTACCTTATACTAGTTGATGAAAACTTGGAAAAAATGCGGGAAAACAAGTGGAGAACAAAAAAGCAGGGGAGTCTGTTTCTCAGAAGATGATGGTGTCCTGTTGTTCCAGGTCACCACATAGACAGAGGCCTTAGAACAAACCTCTTCTGTTCACTGGCTCTGAGCAGTGCATTCTAAAATACGTCATTTAGTCTTCATTACTTAAATATTTGGTTACATGAGGTCTTCTCTTTTAGCCTGTATATGTTAAGATTAGTTTTATAAACATTTTAAGATGTTAATTTTATTCCTTCCTTGTCCAGTTCCTATTTTTGTAAAAACACGTTGCTCAATAACCAAGATGGGTTGAAATAAACAGAAAATTAGAAATACTTTTTGGCCAGTTTTCACGTGATATTTGAAAAAGGACTTCTGCAGGTATAGTTGCATAAAAAAAGTGATGTCACTGCTCAAGCACTTGTGTGGTACATATTTCTGATTAGTAAAGGATGTTTTTATACTGAATTTGGTAATAAGTCTGTGTACTTGAAAGCCAGCATGTTTTATAGTTGCCAGTCTATGAAAAATCAAGATTTTTTCAGGCAAACAGTAAAAGTACAAATGCAATACAGAATTAAAAGCTTTCAAATACAGTTCACAAACTAAAATTATCAGTTTCAAATGGCAGTGATTTTAAATCAGTCTGCTCTGGATGGCATAAATTGAATTAATCAAATGTTGAAGTTCTTCAAGGTATTATACTGTTGTTGCTGTCTTGTCATACTGTTGTGCATCAAAATAGAAACCAGTTCCATGCCTTGACCTATTGCTTTGCACTTCCCCACCTGATTTCTCTTCCCAGAATAGCAGTAATAAGGTGAAATAATCTCTCTAGGGAAAGTTGAAGACTGGGAGCCATATTATATTGCAGAGCCCTGGAGAAGCAGCTATGTATGCTAACAACTAAAACCCAACTGCGTTTTTCAGTCTGGCCGTGAAGCCAGCTGGCACTGAGTGAAAGCCTCTGATCTTCCAACCAGAATGGACTTGTTCTAAGTGCTCACTGGGTCTCAGGTTCGTGCTGACACCTGAAATGTGCTTGGGAGCAGCCCAGAGGAGTGCTGGGTGGCCTGGGGTCAGTGCTGTTCTGTAATGGGGAAATGGTGGGGTCCTCCAGCACCACTTCCCTTGGACTTGGCCTCAGTGTCCTAGGGCATGGTAACTTGCTGACAGCGAAGCTAGGAGGGGACTGAATGCTGCTGCTGTCAAAGGTCACTGTCTTCTGTGTCTCTTAGTCACCATTTCGAATGCCAGTTGATGCAGCTGCAATGTAATTTATCTCCCCCACAAAATTTATTTGAATACCTTTTAAAATAATAAGGCAGTTGCTGTCTTGAACACTGGTTATACTGAGATGTGGAGGCATTTGTTACTTTGGACTTTCTTAATGATCTAAAGTGGTACTTCAGTTTGTCCACAGTGAGGATCAAGGCCTGAGAATAAAAAAATAAAGGTCAGAATACTACGCATCCATTTGAGTTGAGAAACAGATAGGTAATTGTGTTAGCTAGAACATGTTAAAAAAAAAAAATCCAGAATGCCTAAGATTTTAGGACAGAGATAGAGCCAGTTCAGTAAAAATAAATCTCATCTGATCCTATCAAGTAAATCTGTGTGTAGGAGGTTCCAATTCAGTTGAATTTGTAGAGGTGCTTTTAATAGTGTTACACTTTCATAAGAGAAATTGATATTTAACAGTTTAAGAATTTTTTTTTTGCATTCAGTTGTACGCAAAGCTGTCTCTTACATTATTAGTGAAACAATTTAAACCCTTTGCTGAGTTTATTTTAGTGTAATTTCACAAACTTGTTGCAACATACCATGTATGGAGGTAAGTAAGTGCTACCAGAATGACTGAAATATATTTTTGTTATTGCAAGTGTGATTTAACAGCTAGAAACAAAGAGAGCAGCACTGTGAGGCTGTGCAGTGCAGTGGGAGTCTTGAACCCCAATTGTTACAAATTTAGGATGTAAACAAGTTTATTTTGACAATTGAAAGAATTTGTATCCTAGATGGAAAGATGAACTGAGAGGAGATAGAAACAGTTACCTTTTTCTTACCTTAGGGTGAAAATAGTATGAGAGGTTACTTCTTCATACATATGAAATATGTATATATGAATACCCAGAGAGCTAGTTGTGGCAAGGCCAGCTTAAATGTTGCTTTAAGTGCATTAGTAGCTACCCTTACACTCAACTGGTGTAAGAAAGTTATTTCCTAGGTACAGATGAAAATTAAAAAAAAAAGAGAGAGAGACAAAAGAAAGGGCAGGGTCTGCACTTATTAAAGGTTTGAATATCATAAAAATATAACTGAAATGGGAAGAAGCCACCATACTTTATTTGTCAGGAAAAGATAAAGAAAATAATAAAGTAGGTTTAGCCCAGTGCTCCCCTATGGCCAAAGTTGAACTAGTCTTGTTTAAAGCTGCCTCAAAAAAGGGCATTTGCTACTGAATTTTTCAGAGCCATGCATGTGTAATTTTTGTGCAGTGTTGAAAGTAAGTGGTCTCAAAGGTGATCTACAGTTTTTTAAGATAAAAGATTTAATTTGACCAGAAGTATGCAAAATACGAGCTTGTGTTCCTCTCTGCATGGCCCCTGATGTTACATACAGCTCTTTGTGTTGTGCAGTTCTGTCTAGTGATGCTTTCTTCCTATGCAGTCATGCAGTTATTTATGTGAGTGGATAAGCACTAAGCACAAGATGCTTTTGCAAGCAAGATCCACTGTAATTGCTTTCTCTGCCTGCCGAAAGCAGGCTCTGCCTGGGGTCTGCATGTGTCCTGCTCCGTAGGAGCGGCTGGGGTTGTGTTCCTGGCTGGCCACCCAAGTAGCACTGGCTGCTTTGAACTGGTTTGGTCTGAAGCAGACAGGCTCTGTTAATCTATTCTGTATCACACTTGGCTGTGAGCCATGACTAGATCTTGTATGCTGCTCCTGTGACTTCAGGGAATGAATTTTTGTCTTTCTTTTAAGTTTGGAGCATTTGAAACAACCTACATGGTTGATGTTTTAATGGCATGTGCTCAAGGATTGTATGTTAAATTCCATGAGGATATATTTATTGAGTGGGAAGCCTGTTGAGAAGTTCTTAACAGACTGGGTAGGACAAAGGGAGTCTCACTCAGTGTGTTCCTACCCATACTGGGTTTTGGGAACAGCTTCTTGAGAGAAGTGTTCCCAGAACCATGCCCAGTCTTTGCCTTCAGAAAAGCTGTTTGGAGCAACGTAGGTGGCCGCTGTCAGGTCCTCCATGTGTAGCAGGTCAGGTGTGCGCCAGAGGTACGAATAACTGGAGGGAACTGGAATGCCATTACAGGCGCACCTGCCTGGACTGCTGTGCCTCAGAAAATTCTTGCAAAGCTGGTCCTGGAGGACCACTTACAGCAGGTTGTGGAGCTTTGCTGTCTGGACCTAGGGCTGCTGCTCCTTGCTCAGTGAGGATATACAGCACAGCAGAAATTGTTTCTCGTGATTTTAGGGGACCATGTGGTAATTGTGCAGTCATATTTATTTTTCTTTCTCAGATTTGAAGGAATATATTATTTAGAAATTATAATGAGCCTGTACAATGCATAAAATGCATGTCGACACCATCTTGTACCTGTGCAGTTCTCCAGTGCAATCATTAACAATGTGTTTTACCATTTGGTGACTTCTGTCTTGCTTAACAGCCTTGCATGACACTTGTATAGAAAAATACACATCTTTTCCCTAAGAAGCAGGCAAAGACATCAAGTAATGCCTTTCATATTTTGACTTGCTTTAAATTGCATTTATTGTCAGATGAGTTCTTGTCTTATAAACTTGTCATATCTCTCTTTGAACATCATTTTGTTGTTAAGTTCGTTGCAAAAATACAGAGAAAGCATACTAGACTTCTGAAATCTTACAGTAATATTTTCAGATATTACTCTAAAGGATGAACCATTTCCTCCAGCTTAAAATATTAAGCCAGCATTGCTTCAGCTTGCTTTGCAAGGCTTAACTATATCTGCAGTTATGTAAGTTTCAGTTATGTGCTATTTCATGGGCATCTATTTAAACATACAACTATTATTTTTAGTTGAAATATAGACTATATAAAGACTTAAAAGATGTGGGATCAAGGTGGACAACCTTGGCAGCAATGGCCTTTGAACCAACAGCAGTGGATGCAGTCATTTCAGCACCAGCAAGATCCGAGTAAGTATATAGAAAGCTTTGTGGATTAATTTTTTTAATCTGTTGTCATTTGAGTTTTTGAATCTTTGTTACAGAGCATGACACATAGTTGCCCTTTTGTAGCTGCTCTCAAGATAATACATTTATGATGCTTTTCAGAACTCGAAAAAACAGAAAACATACGTTGAGTCCAAATGCTTTCACACCATTAATATATAATATGCAAAACAGAGGCAAGCAGCCTGAGTTATCCTAAACAAATTATCAACATTTTACCAGTCATACAGATCAACATTTAGAGTTCATTTACTTTTACAGAATCTATATCCCTGTCAGTTGTTTAGCCAAGTTGAATAATTTATTTGAGAAAATCTGCTTTTCTGTTTAGTACCTGTGTGGCAGAAGTACAGGTATAATGCAGATATATATATATATACAGAAAAACTCTCATTGGAAGACTACTGTGATGTTTGGTTTAGGTTACAACAGTGATAATCATGATCTCTTGTTTGGAATTTTTTTCCCCACCAAACACTTTAAACAACAGAACATAATATACCTTAAATTGAGAATGAGGTGACAACAATTCAAAATTTCAAGAGAAATAGAGAAAGAGATAAAGAGCATGGAGGTGTGTATTTAATACTAGGGCAGAGTGATGAGGCACACTGGTTTTACTCTTACTTAAATTTCTGTTAAATTCACTGGAACATTTTCCTGACTTGACAATGAGCAGAAGACACACTAGTGTTCTCATTTGAGAGTGAAATTTATTTACTGGTAGGAATGGCAGTAAAGAAAAAAATGGGGGAGAGAACTGTAACATAATATAGCAAGGGTTATACAAAGAGTATACATTAAAAAGTCATTTTGTAATGATGTATCTTTCTTGCACTCCAGTCTTCATTAATTTAGAATTTAAGGCTATGGATATTTATTTCTGATGTCAAAATTAGCTCACTTATGAAAAAAAGTGCATTTACTACCACCCATTCAGTGCTAATGTGAACCTAAAAATAATGTGCCTTATGGCATTTTGAACATGTGCAGAGAAACTCTACTTCAGCAAGTCTGTACACTGACATTTGCTTTGTTTCTTTTACTGTACACTGTGAATAAGTTTTAATGGTGCTCACAGTACTTGCTGAAGGTAAACGTTGCCCATTTCTCCTGAGCAATTAGACCTGTAATTAAAAAGTGGTGTTAAACTGTATTAAACTGTTACTGTGAATCGTAACCTTTTTAATTTCCTCTGTTTATTTTAGGCCAAATTGACTGGGCTGCATTAGCTCAAGCATGGATTGCTCAACGAGAAGCCTCAGGGCAACAGAATGTAGTGGAACAACAAGGAATGATGCCAAACGGACAGGATATTTCAGGAATAGAGTCTGGTCCAAACAACCATAATAATTTTCAGGGTGATCCCAACTTCAACAGAATGTGGCAGCCAGGTTTGTTTTCCCTCCTGTTCATTCCTTTTTTTCATGTAATGACATTTTATTCTTGTAAGACATTTTTGGGTGTGAATATGCCCTGTCCCTCAGGTTTCAAGAGGCAAAACTACCAGTTGACTAATTAACAAGTATCACAACTGCTACTTTCCAGTCAGGTGTTCTACAAAATGGGTTACAGTACAGAACAGTTATCAGAAGGGTCTGATAACACAACTCAGTAATAGGTTTATTCTATCCCTGTTGTAGGGATATGAATATTGTAGAAAGATGGTCTGAATTTCTTTATATATTTATTTCACTGGATCTTATTCTTCTTCTGTGTTACTCAGCTTTTCCTTAGTTTAAGCAATGTTATTCTTAATGTGTAAAAGTAGTCACACAAAACTGGATGGCTAGCCAAAGTTCTCTTGTATATTTACTCTGTTTCTACAAAGCTTCATCTTCCCTCTGTATCCTTCCAAGTTTCTTTTTGGATCCAAAAGTCCTTTGCACACCACTAATAAAAAACTAAAATGGCAATCTGAAAACCTAACCGGCAGGCAATTGATTTTGAAGGGATTCACGTCCCACTAGTGCAAACAGCATGTGTTATATGTTACTTGCAAGCTTTCAAGTCAGTTTGAACATGCAAAAAAAGAACAGCAAGTAGAAAAACTATGCTAACACTTTTTAGTTGCTACAGTTATGGATCCCATTAGGATGCAGATGGGAAGCACAGTGAAAATTAGAAAAATGGGCTAAAGAACTGGATGGAAGGTGAAAATTAACCTGAGAGGCTAGATATTAATTCTGTTACTGGGGGAAGTTACAAGGTAGCTCTGTCTATAGGTATCTGTACAGCAGACATAAGTTTTCTAAGGAAATCAGCCAAAAAATTATGGCCACATGGACTATTTATTCATTCCTTTGACTCTTTGCATTCTGTTAGCGAATTGTATGTTTGAGGGCTTATGACTAGCGTATGCTAGAACCTCTGCTAGGTATTGGACAATCCAAGGAATCATCCATTATCAAGACACAAGACTTTGGAATGTAGGTTTCAGTGGTTGTGCTGTTTACAAAACCATTTGCTTTCCATAGTAGGTGCTTCAAGTCTATTATGCAGAAGAATAAAGTAGGTAATTGCTTTGAAAGTTGAAGTAGAGAAGTAGGAGCAGTTTTTTAACAGTTTAAACAACATGTAAATCCTGTGGTGAAGTCACTGTCACTAAAAATTTATAAAAACAAATTTACAGCATGTCTACATCTGTCCAATTCTGTCCCTCCACTGCATGTTTTCGTTCAGCTGCAGCTATTTGTATTTTCTTCATTTAGTTGAAGAAATTATTGACAGTATAACAGTCTGTAGATGGATGATTCTTTTGAATTTTATTGTCTGTGATGCTGTGAGGAACGTTGTGATAAATACAAGAACACTGAGTGAGTGGTGACTCATGTAAATTATACTAACTTGGTATTGAATTGTATTCTAAATCCTAAACAGAATGGGGAATGCCTCACCAACCCCCTCACCCACCTCCAGACCAGCAATGGATGACTCCAACCCCAGGTCAAATGGAAATTGTTCCTCCATCTGAAGACAGCAACAGTCAGGACAGTGGGGAATTTACTCCTGACAACAGGCATATATTTAACCAGAACAATCACAACTTTGGGGGACCTCCCGATAACTTTGCAATGGGGCCAGTGAACCAGTTTGACTATCAGGTGAAACATATTTGTTGCTTTAATATTGTAGACGCGCAGAGTCCCTTCCGTGGATGTGTTCCTCTAATATCATCTAGCGGCGACTTTCATTCTTCAGTTCTGCAAACATCTACAGAATCTGTTATCTGCTAAGATACATTTTTCCCCAGTACTTTAAAGAAGAGCCTTTGGAGTTTTCAGTTCTGTTCAGAGGCCAAAGAGTTTTATTTTTCTATAGTAGTAATGAGAAATGGCTGTTGTCTTAAATGTTAAAATAAATCACTGTGTTCCAGTATATAAATTAACATTATGTAGCTTTGTGTTTAAAAAAAAAAAAGAGGAGGAGAAGGAAGAAAAAATAAAGTTCAGAAAGATATATTTAAATACACTAGATAATGTACGATAGGAAACAGCCCTGTATTTGCAGGGAGATAGACTGGATGATCCATTGATCTTTTCCATATCTATCTACTGTGATTCTTTGAATAAACAATGGTATTTCTAAAGAAATCCACATCCAATTTTTTTCTTCATTCTGGTATATAAGTCGCATAGCATAATAAACCTGTAGGTGGTTTTAGCACTAATAATGGCAGGAGGAATTGCACAAAATCTTTAAACACAAAGCAGTTTTGTATCTTCCCTCTATTTTCAGTATTTTTCTTTCAAAACACTTGATATAAATGACAAACTGTACCTGTTAAAAAAACCTACATCCTGTTCATAAGCAAACGCAAGGGAAGATGGGCAGATATGTTTTTCTATCTTCTGGGCTGTTTTTTTCTTGTAATTCTGTTGTTCAGCAGTATTGTTAGGTAGTGAACAAATAATTTTCCAATATATTAGTTTATTACAATAATAATATTCTTTGTTTACTATTATGGTACAAACTCTTAAAATTAATTTCTCTAAATACTACAGAAAACTTGTTTTTGCAGTGAATAAAAGAGAGATGCTTGACCTGAAATTGTAGTGGGAGAGTGCTTCAGCACTAGTGACTTTAATAGTCAGTAGAATATTTGATGCTATAACTTTCTTCCTAAACACTCTCCTCTTAAATAGTTTCATTAGGCATTTCTGGGCAGCAAACCTTAAAACAAATAACTCCTCCTCTCGTATGCCTCAAGAGTTAAGGCTTTTGGATTGTGTACAGCTTGTCCAGAACCCAGGATCTATACTAAAATGACATAGTAATGAATTTAATATTTTAATCAACCATACTAATAAGATCCGTGAATGAATACTGGAAAATGCACAGTGGAAAATTCTTTTGTAATAAAAGGTTGAACTTTAAATTTTTGTCCTTATGTTGTAGCTAAACGGAAGGACTGCTAACATAGCTAGACTTTTAAATCTTAGTTTTGTATACTCTTCATTTAACTGCATGCTCTGATACTAAGCTGGCAAGGAACTGATGGAGGCACATGGTGATTATAGGCTTAATGTTTAGCACGGTATAAAAGGAGATCGGTTGAAGCCCTTTCACCTTTTTAGTATCCCTGCTTAAATCTAAGTTTACTCATTAAGTATTTAAAGGAAACTTGTTTCGTGGGGGTCACAGTAAAAGAGATTGAGATCTCAGTAGCCTAGAAATCGTGGATTCCTACTTGCATGGATTTTTGTAGACCGACTTGCTCACATGCTGCATTTGGTGTTACCATGTGAAGAAAAATAAACTGCATTACTCTTTCAGCATGGGGCTGCTTTTGGTCCACCTCAAGGTGGATTTCATCCACCTTATTGGCAGCCAGGACCACCAGGACCACCAGGTCCTCCAGCACCTCCTGCACCTACTCAAAATCGAAGGGAAAGACCCTCATTCAGAGATCGGCAGCGTTCACCTATTGCGATGCCTGTGAAGCAGGAGCCTCCACAGATTGGTACATGTTACCCACTCCTTAATGAAAAAATGTAAAACTGTGTTTTAAAAAGAATTGCAAAATTTGAAGACTTTTTCTTTTAATGGAAAGTAAAAGAGCAGGGAAAGGAAAAGCCATTGTAAATGGTTTTTTCCCCACGATAAGATGTGTAACTTGTTTGAGTGGGGGAGGTGGAGGGTTTGCTTCTTTGTTTTGCAGGGTTTTTTTGTTCTTTTTGGGGGGGGGGAGGTTTTTTCATCTTGCTTAATTGTAAACCTTGCTTATGTAGATGCTGTGAAGCGTAGAACTCTGCCTGCCTGGATTCGAGAGGGCCTGGAAAAGATGGAAAGAGAAAAACAGAAAAAATTGGAAAAAGAGAGAATGGAGCAGCAACGTTCACAGATGTCTAAAAAAGAAAAAAAGGAAAGTGAGGAGGCTGAAGAAGGGGATGGCCCACGGTTACCTCAGAAAAGTAAATTTGTAAGTAGAAGGGTTTGCTTTTTGCTCAGGTTTGTATTTCCTGAAAGGTATCAACTTTTTGGTTTCTTCAAAAGAGAGACTGTGTATTCCTGATTACCTCTTTGGTTTTGTTGCTTGAAGTAAGGTTATGCTGCTACTCTGTTGATAATTACTTGCTGTTTTGAAGTTTTTTATGTCTGAGAGGTAAAATATATTATTTGATCCATAGTAGCAAAAAAACAATGATGAAATTGTTCTTTTCTCCTTTTTTTTTTTTCTTTTGGAACATACAGAGTTTTTGAAAGCCTGAATTCTAAGTCAGCAGCTGAAAAAATTCAGATACCTGTATTTTCTAAACTGAGCCCATTTAGGGGACCTTGCATTGCCTTCACTTTAGTAGTTATCTTGTTTGTAGTGCTAAGTACATGTCTGGCAGTGAACTGACAGCTATGTATTTTCTTAGCTTATGTGGGTAGAGGTACCTGTGTATTTTTTAGGAAAGGAGAAAATAAATAGTTTTATGATAACTGTAATACAGATTTCAGTACAAAATAAACTAAGTTGACTATTACAAATAGAAAATAAGGAGCTTGACATCTACGTTTTTCCTGAAATGTATGATGCTGTTCTTGTAGGACAGTGATGAGGAAGATGAAGATGCTGAAAACACAGAAGCTGTAAGTGTTGGGAAAAGCAGCAGGAGTCCATCCCCAGCTCCTCAAGAGGAGCAAAGTGAACCAGAAATGACAGAAGAAGAAAAGGAGTATCAAATGGTATTAATAATGTAGTTCTCACTAAATGTTTCTGTCTAATTGCTCATATTATTTGCGTATATCAAAGTAAACCACTTTTTCCATGCCTGATATTGTCCTTAGAGGTACAGTGCACATCATACAGATATTTGCATGTCTCTTCATAATGCTGCCTTTCTTATAGAATCAAGGATATAGGTTATATAACTCATGTTTAGCACAATAGTGAAAGAATATAACAACTGTAACTTTTACATTGATTGTTATTTATTCTGTGGTTTTGTTTCACTTGTCAAATATCTGAAAACTTTAGTTATTAAGTGCACCCATCTCAAATCCATGCTTCAACCTCAGTTCACGTGAAAGGGAATGTAAGAAATGTATTCTTGCGAGAAAGAGCTAGAATCCTAAGTCCTAGACCAGCAACAGTTTCACTTTGTGTGCAGAACCTTTGTACTTTGAAATCACAGTTGAATGCTAATTGTACAACTGAAACCTTGTTAATTAAGGCCCTGAATTCTAATAAGTTTGATGAATATATTTTTGTAAAGCATGTGGCCAGACTGAGCATCTTGAAGAACAAGCTACCACCATTTCAATTTTTGTAGTAAATATGTAATAATAAAATCCTCTGTAAGTAACCTCTGATGATTTTTGCAGGCAGCATACCAGAGAAATGTGCTAGTTATTTTTTGAAAGAATAAATGGGATCAGTCTAATTACATTTCTGATTTACATATTCATTTGTTGTATGATCTTTGACATTAGGATCAGTGCCCTGGATACCTGTGTGCAATACATGCAGATACAGTTCACAGTCAAAATACAAACCTGAAAGTTTTGAAATCAGGTCACATTTAAACAGTTTCAGTCTTAGGTTTTTTTAGTCATGTCTGTTTAAAGAAATCATTAAATAAAATGTGTAGGAGACTACTTTCATAGCTATCAAAAGAAGTGAAGTCCTATGTATATAATTTGAATACAGCATTTATTCAAGATGTTTTGGCCTTCAATTGTATATACCATTTTGTTCAGATGATGCTGACAAAAATGCTGCTGACAGAGATTCTCTTAGATGTCACAAATGAAGAAATCTATTATGTGGCCAAAGATGTTCACCGTAAAGCAACTAAAGGTATGCCAGCCTCTGGGTTTTGTTTTTTTTCTTTTTAGTTTCTTCTGCGAGTATTCTATATTTGCATGTCTTTAGAACATTTAACCTCCATAGTTCTCCCTCAAGAACAATTCCAGTATAATGCATCCAACTTGGTAGAGTTCCAATCCAGTAATCATGTACTGTTGTCCTGTGCAGTGTATTGTGAGTTACTTCAGTTATTCCATTTTTTCATGCAATTCATTTCAGTTAAAATGGTGCCTGTGTGTCAATGGCTCCTGAGTTGTAGCTGTTTCCTAATACTATCATCTTTATCTCAAGGCTGTTCAGAAGTGAAAAGAGATGAACTTTGAGTCCTCAATTAGTAATTAATTTGCTTTCACTATTAATGTGTATTGTATTTACATAACAGATTGTTTTAACATAACAGAGTTAATCTAAATATGTAACTACTGAAATTGAAAATTCTGTGCAGATGCTGTAACTTGGAAAGTGATTTATGAGTATATATTTGGGTTTTTTCTGTTCACTGTTAATTTGCAGTTAAATTCTAAATCTTCGTGGTCAGAAAATCTGGAAGTGGTTTTAAATGGATGATACGTTTTTAATGTTTCTTCTCTCCCTCCAAAGAACAGCAATAGTAGTAGATTTAACAATACCATAGACTCATGACTATGAAATCGTGGCTATTTGTGTTAACATGTTGTTCCTGTTGTTGATGTGATACAAAGCTCCTGCAAAACAGCTGGCACAGTCCAGTGCACTGGCTTCCCTTACTGGACTCGGTAAGTATGTTCCTTATTTTTGAGAGGGCTTAAAGGGGGAGTTTTGTTCTTGCCTTGCATTTCTAGAAATTGTATTTTGAAACTATATTTTAACTGCCCGGGAGTATGGGTCACTTTCTGATAACTTTATCATTATCAGCACCTTTGTTTGTTTCACAGGTGATCCTACTGATATGTAAGTGGGATAGTGTTTGGAGTAAAGGACTAGGCAGTTAGTGTATGAGAATCTTACCCTAATTTTGAAAATATGTAAAACTTTTAGATAAATTTACATTTTGAAGTGTGATAGTTTCAGAAGCACACTGCAGTCTTTAAAGAGAGGAATACTGTTTTATATTTTTCTCCTCTCTTGATCCATCCAAAACAGAGGGGAAAGTTGATAGAAGAGTAATGTGAAAGTCTATAAATGAAAATATTACAATCTTTGTAATTATTATTTTATTGAAAAGCTACATAAGCGCAAAGGCTCCCATATCATATATTACCATAAACAACACGGGAAAAATAGATTGAAATTCTGGCTTGAGAAACAACTGCAAAAGATCTTTCCCAACATTATTTTTATCATCTAAAACATACTACAGCAGCGTCAGTGATCAGTTATATGTTCGTTACATGTAATTTTGATGAATTAGATTGAATGTTATCATCACAAGTATTCACGTTACAAAACTAAGTAAAGATTCTAAGAACCTTAGACTGAAAGAAAGTAAAATATCTCTGTGTCAGATTTAAATTGACTTTATCCTTCTTATCAGTCCAGTAGTTATTAATCTCTGGGGGAGAAGAAAGCCTGTTTCTGTTCCATGTCCATACCTATCAAAGTCCAGTGTTTGATAAATCAGTATAGAAAAATTGATATGGCATTCAGAATTTCTGTAGCCTGGACTACAGAGGCGGCTGAAGTCATTTCAGAGGTGTCTTCTGGGAAAGATCCCAGGCATTTTCTGTCCGGTTGCTGATACAGAGGCAGGCACTATTACAATCTTCACAGGGAGCTTTTTTGCCCTTCCATACAATGGAAAAAAGTATCGTGATCATAGTGGTTGCTTGCCGAAAATAGACAAGCTGTTCCAGAAGGAGTAGAACCAGACAGTGAGCGTCAATGCAGATATGGGAGCCTTGAACACACCAGTCAAACAACATTGGCACTTACCAGAATAAAGTGACTTCTTCAGAGAAGAGGAAGTGAAAGAAGGGAATGTTACTCTCCTCTTTGCCTCACAGAAATATTAAGAACAAAGCTTAACCTTTCCTCGTGATAGACTGGGCTTTATGCACGCAGGTGGACTGGGTGGTTATGGATCAGGAGACAGTGAAGATGAGAGGAGTGACAGAGGCTCTGAGTCATCTGATACTGATGATGAGGAATTACGACACAGAATCAGGCAAAAACAGGAAGCGTTTTGGAGAAAAGAGAGAGAACAGCAACTACTACTAGAAAAACAGCTAGAAGGTAAATCATATAGTGTCTTCGTACTGTGCTGCTGTATATGGAGTTTGCTACTTAGTATATTTAAACTGATGGAAGAGAAAATTCATTTTATGCCAAATGTAGAAATAATGTTATTTATTTTTAATTAAAATGTTTTAACAAAAAAGATGTTTGAGCTACTTGATCAAAATGGGGTTTGCTGCTTTCTTGTTAAAAAGAAAAAAATGCATATAGCGTTTTCCATAAATTTTTCCACTTCAGCGTATAAAGGGGAGGCATGGTGCATAAATGCATGCTCTAGATATTGTACTGTACAGATATTGTATAAACAATCATAGCACTTTATAAAAATGCACATGTGTGTATACTGTATTTTTAAAAATTATTAATATCTCAGTTGTGCCTGGGGGATAAATTTCACCTTTCTGCTTCGCACTGCAGTTTATATAAACTTGATTCCTTAAGGTTGAATACTCTTTAGTATATGAAGCACATTTCACATCATCTGAAAAACTTGCTTTTCTGGTACATAATCTCAGGCAGCATGTCTTTCAGAACGTACAGTGGGACCTGCAGTTTCTTTGAACTCATTGACCTCTGTTGTAGTTGAGGTTTGTTTCCATATGCTGCATCCTCATAACTGGGTTTTAACCTAAGAACAGGGAAAAATTACTGAACTCAGTCAGTTGACACTTAGCCTATGAAGAAGGTGGTAGGCTTGATTTAAAAACAAACAAAAAACCCCCCCAAAAACAACAACAACAATCTGTGATTTACTTCTGCTTTTCCATACAAGGTAAGGTTTATTCTTTTGTACTAATAAGGTAGGTCAAAAGGGTATCACAGTCATCTTGCAGTGCTGAAGAGCAGTCTAGATCAACATATGAATTCAATGTTAACAAGTCATGAACCAAGTTCATAGGCTGGAGGAGAAAGTGCTATTATGATTAGCACTTTAAGATTGATGATTTCCTCCTTTTACTTTTTATTTTAAAGGCTTGGAAATAAAACAGATGCTGCTGTTAATGAAAGGCTGAATTAACTAAGCTTTTGGTTTCCTTAATATTCATGTTTCTCTCTGAGTGTTTTAAGATGTATGCATAAAAGGGTAGTCATATGGAGAGTGACCGAGTGGTGGCTTATGACCTCTGTCTTCCCGGTACACAAAACCAGATACCAATGTGGAAACATCTCCATGGAACTACTTCCAGAAATAGAAATCTAGAGTAAAGCAGCTGATTCTATATATCCAAAATATGGAAGAATACTAAATGCAGAGTTTTGGAAAGGCAGAAGATTTCTAATATACTATACAGCATCTTCTAACATACACTGGCTTTTGCCTGTATTGCCTAATAACTTGGGGACCAGATGGAAATGTTTTCTGGGTTAGATTTGACCATCAGCTGCCATTTGAATCACTGTGTGTTTCTAGATGCAATTTTATCCCCTAAATCAATTCAGCAACTGATAGCCCACATCAAAAGGCCGTGTTTTGGCTAGAAATGTTGTATGTCACTTATTTTTTTCTGGGTTCAATTTAAAATGGGAAGGGGAGATAAACTTGGCCAGTGATGCAAAGGATCCTAGGTTGAATAGAAATAATTTTTTTTTAAATTTTGGAAACCTCTGGAAAATGTTCTGAGGGTCTGAAATCATGGCCTGATACTCATTATGTTACTTTCAAGAAATGTATTTTTAATTCATCTGTTGTCATCTTACCATATTTATCATATTTGCTGACTGCCAAACTTACATCTAATCTCAGCTGACATTAACTTTTCGCTTTGTGCGAGCTTCACCAAGTACCTGTGTTACATGCTGTGGTCTTAACATTTGAGCTGGGTCTTAAGCAAAGAATTATCAACAAGTCTCCTTTTTTTAATCCTATTCCTTCCTTTCTTGGAATTCATCAGTTATAAAACCTACAAAGAAAAATGTTGATTGTTCATGCTGGTTAGCATTTAGGATTTAATCAAAATTATCCTTGAAAAACACTATATACCTTATATTTTATTTCAACAACCCAGTATGTCACTACAGCAGAAGGTACTCCTCCTAAGACTGTTTTGGGCACCGAGGCCTACAAAGTATAGAGGTACAGCCAACATTGTTCTGACGTTGAGAGGCCACTCATGTGCTGTGTGGGAAATACAGCTTTTTCAGACCAGCCAAACCCAGATAAACACAGCTGGAACGAAGGCAGGAAGCATCAGTTCCGCTAGAGGGGTGTTGTAGGATGGAGAAGGAGAGAATCAGGTGTGCAGAAAGGTTGCAAGAAGGAAAAAGTCGTGTGTGTAGATGAATTCAGGAGGCCTGGTGTTCCAGGGTATTTGTTTGAGAACTTCTTCTTAAACCACTGAAACATGAAATAACATCAAGGACTTCTAAAACTGTCTAGGCTGTACACATTTTCTAAACCAGGACAACTTTTCTAGAATTATAAGAAAAGGAGTGGTTTGGTATGGTGGTGGACAGTGTTTTAATTTTAAGTATTATGAAGGTGCTTGGAAATTTGGTTTTGTCAAAGTAACAGTATGGAAATTATTGACATACTGCTCCAAATTGATTGCATTATTTCTTCTGTGTACCTTTTTTTCAGAAGAGAAGCTACAAAATGAAAAAGTTTCAAAAGAGATGAGTGAATTTATCAACAAAGAACAAAATAGTAACTCAGCATCACAGGAGGCAAAAGAAATTGAAGCAGATATGATTCATGAAAAGAAAAGATCTCCAAATGCAATCACACCTGATGTAGAAGTTAAGAAAGAGGGTAAAGACAGGACAGGAAGGAGTGGGTCCAGAAGCTCCAGCAGTGGTAGCACTAGCAGCAATAGTAGGAGCAGCAGCAGTAGCAGCACAGTATCTAGTTCATCCTATAGCACTAGCTCAGGTAGCAGTCGCAGCTCTTCACGTTCTTCCTCTCCTAAAAGGAAGAAGAGGCACAGTCGCAGTAGGACGCCATCACATAAGGTTAGGCGCAGCAGAAGCAGGAGTTACTCCCACAGAAATAGGAGAGAGAGGAGTAGGAGCAGAGAGAAAATACGGGAAAGGAGAAGATCTAGTAGAAATCACAGTGCTGAAAGAGGGGAGAGGCGGAGAAACCGGAGTCCTTCAAGAGAGAAAAGCTGGGATAGACGTAGAAGCGGTAGCCGCTCAAGAGACCGGCGAGCCAACCGTGCAAGCCGCAGCAGAAGCAGGGACAGACGTAAAGCTGAAGACCAGCGTAGAAGCCCAACTGGAAATAGGCACAAACATAAAAGTGAGGGTAAAGATCAAGACAGGAAGAAGGAGCAGGGTGGAGGTGTAGATAAAGACAGAAAAAAGAACAGAGAAAGGGAGAGAGATCAGGAAAAAAGAAAAGATAAGCCCAAAAAAGAGGAAAAAGAAAGTAAGGCTGGCAATCATGATGACAGTAGATTAAAGAGAAAAAGAGACAGTGAAAGAACTTTCTCTCGCAGTGATTCAATATGTGTGAAAATAATAAGACAGGATTCCAGACAGGAAAGCAAAAAAATTACTACCAAAGACAGCAAAAAGCGGTCAGGCTCTGAATCTAGTGCGAGAAGTAGTTCTGAATCACCAGGAAGCAGTAAAGAAAAGAAGGCTAAGAAATCAAAGCATATTCGGTCATGCTCCATGGAGAAATCTCAAAGGTCTGGTAAGAAGGCAAGCCGCAAACACAAGTCTAAGTCACGATCAAGGTAGTATACTTTTTAAGTATTTTGTCTGACTTTTAAATTTTTTTTTATATTCGTCTTCATGTGTTCGGCATATGAACTTTTTAAATACAGTATGGTATTTATTAAACTTTTTGTCTTGGGCAAAAGTAACTTTGAAAAATCTTTTAAAACTATTAATTACTAAGCCTAAAGTGTGTGGGGGTTTGGGGGTCTTTTATTTTTTCCAATTAACTTTTCCCCCCTTTTCCTTTATTTTTCAGATCAACAACTCCTCTTCGTCGTAAACGCTGAGGAATTTATGGCACCAGTGCTATGACGTTTAAAAATTCCATGAGTTATAAAAGGCTTGTCTCATTATAGAGGCACATTGTGGCTATGTAGGTGAAACCAGAATCCTTTTTTTATCTGTACATAGGTGTATTTTTTCCAAATGCTGCTCAGAATTAAATACCTAATAGGATTTCTTTGTATTACATTTTTTCAAGAACGGTAGTGCTTATTAAGACTATAAAACAGGCCATTCTCTTTCAGCTGTAATGTTCTTAAAATTACTATTGAATGTACTGTGATGTCAATAAAGCTCTTTAGTTAATTTTTGTTTAAAATTCTTGCACCTGAATTTTGTGTTAAATGGTAGAAAGTACTTAAAAAAAAAGGCAGCTTTTTTGGTATAACAAATTTTTAAAGTACTTGAGAAAGATTTAACATAAAACACTTGTCACAATATGTAATTCATGGATTTGATGAGATTATTGGGGTTGTGGAAGAACAGAGCAAAGACGTTTTCCTTTAGATATGTGTAATAGATTTTTAATAGCCTTTTTTTTTGGTCTAGCAAGTACTATATGCTGTGTGTGTAAAATATGGGTCACTGTAATACAAGCTATACTTAAACAGACTGAACCCCATTAGGAATATGTGCGACTAACTGATCTCATGTGACAGTATTAAGCTCTGGAACTATATTCCTCACCCAGATTTCAGAAAGAACTTTCTGGATGTTCAGGGATATTACACGAACATATCTCAGAATTTTAGATGTTTTTATGGAATATGTTTACAAATGTCACTGAGTACACATTAGAAAACTGACAATAGGTTAACTTTACATTTTGGCACATGCATTAATTAAATGCATAGTGAATATTAAAGCTGGTTATTTTTGTTAGCATTACGACAATTGCAATTCCTGTAAGGATAATACATTGATTAGACAGCAATTTTTGGGTAGTCAGTAAATTTTTGGGTTTAGTATCACTATAAAGTGAAAGAGGTCACTGATTATCTACTTTGGGAAATTGACTGTTAGTAACAAGAGTGTGAAATAATATCCGTTAAAAAGCAAACCAACAATACACAACCTTAGGTCAGTGACTGTTGCAGAAGAACATGAATTCAGGGAGAGATCTGTGCCTAGAAGGTCTGGTATGACACCAGTTGTGAAAAAGAAAAAAGGCCTAACAACAAAGTAAGTTTTCTTTAATTGGCTGTATCCTCTAAGAAAAAATATACTAGTACAGGCAACTTGCGAAGCATGTCTTCATAAACAGATTAATCCATTTAACTAAATTAGAATTAAGCTATGCAGCATTTTTCCACTGTAATTTTTTTCATAAATTAGATGCAGAAATAAACTGTTTCAGTGCAAAGAATCACATTTTAACTATGCCTTTTTTAAGCAAGCTAATGGCTAGTGAATACATGCATGTTTATCAAAACAATGTTACAGATAAAGAATTAGTTAATCAGTTATAAATTATAACACTCCCCCAACGCCCAGTTATGTCCTTTTACATAGACTAAACAAGTCATACCTATTAGCAAAATAAGGCATAATTTGCAGCACATCACTTCTACTTGCATCGGTAGGGGTATAAATAAAAATATGTTGATCCAATCTTGCTACACTCTTTGCTCTGGGTAAGAGTGAGGATTTTTTAAAAGTGGGTAGCGTAACAGTTCAGATATTTTAGAAGGATGCCTTGAGAGAGAAAGAAAGAAAGAAAGAAAGAAACTAGAAGTAACTTTAAGAAAAACTGTTGAGGAATACAGTTTCCAGAATGCATTGAATTTGATTTTCAGTTCAGATTTTATATTCTCTGTCTAATAATAAAAAAGATTGTGTATGAAAAGCTTTATATACTCTGCCAACAACTGGAACTCTGTCACTTCCTGTAAATATGAAAATTATTTTTTTGACACAAATGCACTTATATGGGTAGTGACTGTATGCCAATAAAAAGAGCATACGACCTCTGTATTTAACTGTTTCAGAAATCTTACTATAACAGCCTACTCAGTAATTCAATATCATCAGTACTCTGTCAGCATCACATACGTTAGACTTCTTTGGGCTTTAGTAACTCCCTTAGGAATGTTTTTCAATGGAAAAGGCTAAAATAACAACCAGACTTTTAATTCTATGCTTATGAAGTGATCCGAAAATATGCAAATATATACAAAAATGGGTATGTATCTTTCTGGAAAAGTCTAAATTGGGTTGTTGCTCTATTCTTTTACATTTTAAAATGAACGCCGCAAAAATGTTTCAGGGCACTGCAGGAAAGCAAGACATAGGATTTTCAATGTTATGCAGCAACATGACACTTGGAGGCATTTCCCTTGAAAACTTTTTTAATAAATAAGGGATAGTGTGGAATCAAATGAACAATGATTTCCATGCAAATTGTTCTGAAGATGAATACAACAAAACCAATGTGAATATGTACCCCAAGGTCCCCGCTATGGCATGTAAGAACAGGAACCAGCTGTGTTCATGGATAGGCCAAATAAAGAGTAGTTAGGTAAAATATTCTGACTTTAAAGATGGAGCAACTACATGCATTTTGAAATATGGCACAATAACAAAAACTCTGTTCTGTCTTTGAGGCCCTGTACTGTGGACAACCTCTAGTTTGAAACGAGCTTATCCTCTTAAGTAGAATACTTGCCAGTGTGCATATATTTAATTGTTTGTTACTGATTTTAAAATCACAAATATATAAGCAATGGCAACGTAAGGATTTGCTCTCGCCCAGATTTTGTGTTTCCTTTGCTAAATAAATGACAAGTAATAAATTAATTTGTATAAGTAATACTCAGATGCACAGTTTGAAAGAAGGCTTAGTCTTGTATCTTGAGGAGACTGTCCTAGCATATAGGATTTCTTTGAGCTCTGTTTTTTTCAGTAGCTCTGAGGTGTTATTAATGACTCTTAAGTTCAGTGCACCATGAGCTTTGTTGGATGGAAAGTAGGTGAGTAGAGAAGTGATGCAGGTTTGCAGTAGGTTTAATTGCTGTTGAGATAAGTTTTTTTGAGCCCTTTCAGCAGTCCGTATTTAGCTTTAAAAAGAAAAAAACCCAAACTTTACTACATAAATTATACATGGATTTATATACATGAATTTATAGAAGACCTGTAAACAGGCAGATTTCAAGCAGTGAGGGTTGTAAGCACCAAGCAAGGTCAGTTAAAGCAGAATGGCATTAGAGGCAAGAGCAAGTCAAACCAGGACTGGTTATACTACTCCAAACTTCCTGCGGTCTGGAGGATGCCCCTGCCCTTGGCTTTGTGCAGGCCGTGCTTCCTGCCTGCGGATGCCAGCATCCGCATGGCCAGGCAGGGAACCCGGCCTGTGATCACCTGCCTGGCAAGCACGGGCGCGCTGCCAGCTGCTGTTTCCACGGCTTACCTTTGTCTTGCTTTGCACCGCGCCCTTCCAGCCAGCTTTGGTTCTTTTTGGGCTTTCCTGTGAGACCTGCAGCTCAATAAAGTGTCAGAAAATGAATCTTTTTAAAAACTGGCTTAATTCTTTTCCATTTTAAGCTTGTTAAACTATCTCACCATGGGGATTTGAGAATCCTGAAGCCCAAGCTGGGGGGAAAAGGCTCCCCGTATCTGTCAGCCCTGAACTGCCAGAGCTGCTCACCTGAACCTCAGTCCAGGGCCCTGGGCTGCAGTGCCCGGCAAAGGAGAAGGGAAGGCATCCTTGTGCTTCCTGGGCCACAGCCTGGCTTTGTCTGCAAAAGATGACACGGCAGCCTGTGAAACTGGCAGCAGCAAAGCAGCCTGGATGGTTCCCAAGAGGAAGCGCTCGGGCGCTTGTCTCGAGCCCAGCCATACTGGGAGCCCAGGAGTTCTGCTCCATCCCGCAGCGGAGCACTGCAGACTGCTGGGAATCGCTTGCCTGCCGTGCCTCCCCTCTCCTTGAACGGAGGAGTCGTGTGGTTTTTGCCCTGCTCTGCAACTCCAGTGAGTTTCTTGGTAATAAAATAAACTGAAAACTGTTCATCGCTGTGTCATCCGAACGAGCCTCTGCTCAGGGAGCCTTTTCTTGTTCCAAGACAGGCAAGGATCAGGACTAAGGGGGTACTCACTTAAACAGAGTCGCTCCAGGTGAAGCCCTGGCGACAAGTGCCACCGTACGGGTTGGCATTCGCAGAGGCCCCAGCGCCGGGCGGAACCTTCCCGGCTCCCGCCCGAGAGTCAGCCGGCACGGCCGGGAGCGGACCGGGGCGGGGCGACGGCGGCGGCGGTGACGGCGATGTGGGGCGGTGGCGGCGTCGGGGCGGCCCGAGCGTTCACCCTCGCCCTGCGGCGCCGGCGGGCGGCGGCCGCGCTGCGGGGGGCTGCGGGCGGTGAGCGGGACTGAGCGGGCGGGAGGGTCCGGCGCGGCCCGCGGTACAGGCGGAGTGACGGGGCGTCGCTTCCCCGACTACCCCGCAGCCGGGACTCGCACACCTCCCGGCGGGTGTGTGTAGAAGCTCCTGGATGCGTCCCCGGCACCGCCGGCCGGGCTGGCAGTGCCGCACCAGCCCAGCAGTGCCGCACCAGCCCAGCGCCCGCCCGGCGGGCCCGGAGCGGCAGCCCGGGGCGGAGGAGGGGCTCTCCCAGTGGAGGTGTTTGTCCCCTGCCGCCTCCTTTGCAGCCCAGAGGTGTCTGTGGATCGCTCCATCGCTCGCTGCAGCTTAAAATCATCCTCAGGGGTGTTTTGCTGTGGGTGTGGTGAGGTACTGCTGTGGTCTTGGGGGCTCAGGGGACCGGGCAGCAGTTCGATGTAAGCGCGGGTGCGCTGTGCCAGGAGAGCTGAGCTCTGCATCGGCAAACGAGGAGGGGAGAGCAATTTCAGGACAGTGTCCTTGGCCTGTATGCACAGTCCGTGAGGTTTTCTTAGTTACGTTTCCTTACGAGTTCATACAATGCAAAATGGGTGTGCAGCTATGTATTTGTCATCCCAACACGTAATAAACCCACTGTCGATAAGTGTGTGTATGCACACCTTATGGTCAGAGTAAACATTTTGGGGAAATTCACACTAATTGAAACATTTCAGCTGCATGAAAAGCTCCATTCAGGTTCTGAAAAATGGCATTGCACGTGGTGGTCAACTAGTATACACTCTTATTTAATGCCCATGTACTCCTGAAGTATGATAGTGAACAAATGTGCAAAGATTTGCATGGTTAGTATTGTGCTAGAGCACCATTGTTACAACTGTGTGTTTTGCCTCTGAGCTCTCCTAAAGCTGATGTTTTTCGTTGGGTTGTCTTTTATTTATGCAGATGGCCATACTGATCTGTCTTTTCAGACAGGCCTGAGAGGTATCCTTCAGGACTACAACTGGAAAATACAACTGAAATCCAGTAGTACTCTGCCTGTCTCACTGACTGAAATGAAAAGCAGCATGTAAGTATTGCATCTAAAATAATCCCATGTGACAGGGATTACCATTTTCTATAACAATTTAATTTTACTTTGTGACAGTGTCACATGGAGCTATTTTTACATCTCATTCATGTTTAAATGTTTGAAGTGACCTATTCCTATTTTGTTAATTACCGACATAAAAATTACAGTCATGCAGCCATCTGTTTGGGAAGATGTGTCACCCATATAGTGTATAAAATCTGTGTGCTACTAAACAAGTTGAACTAGAGTCTCTAAAGGAACATGAGTTTTGCCTTTTTTCATTTTCTGATACAGAATTTGTTTTTCCTTAATTTCAGCCAACACAAAATATCGGTATTAGTTTAATGACATTCAGCTTTCATTATTTAGGCTCACTGCGAAGAGGCCTCTCTGCACTTCACACTCATCAGTGGATTCAAAGGAAATAAAAAAATTCCAGCTCCTCGCGGATAAGTGGTGGGATGAAGAAGGAGAATATTCAGCCCTTCATTCTATGAATGATATTAGAGTGCCATTTATTAGGTATGGTTTTGAAGACAGTTTTTCTTAAATGTACTATTTCTGCATAACCTCAGAAAACTTGTAAAAAGAAAAAATATAAAAGAAAAACAATTATCAGTACTTCAGGTAACTGAATATTGCATCTACTAAAGCACCTTGTGTGTTCGACCTTAATCACATCCCTTTTCTTTCAGAGATACTCTGTTGAGCATGAGTTGTAATTATCATCTGGGAAATCCACTTTCTGGAGTAAAGATTCTTGATGTTGGCTGTGGTGGAGGACTGCTAAGTGAGGTAAGAAACAGCGTGCCCTGTGTTTTCTGGTTAAAAAGTGTACAAGGTATTTGAATTGTTTTAATGTTACACTGCTTAATTTCTAATATTCCAAGGAGGACCTTTTCTCTTCTTTGTTATGTTAGTTACTGAATATAGTGTAATGTATCCTACAAACCCTATGGAATATTTGGTTTGCATAGTGGTGGTGGTGGTGGTGGTTTACAGAAAACAAGAGAGGTGGTAATGAGAAATTCTAAAATTCTGAGGTTTATCAGTAAAATAAGATTTCAAACACTCAAAAGGGAAGGAACATTAAAACGTCTTTGAGTTTGTTTTTTTTTTTTAATTTACAAGCCTAGGCAAGAATACTTAGAATCATGACAATCCTCGTTACCGAAGAAGTATTTTCTGATGTTACAGAGGCTTCCTGAGAAGTCTGCACAAACCTGGGACTGAGAAGTTGCTGTTTGTGATGGAACTCTTTGTCCACAAAGGCTCTGAACAGTGCTGTGTCCCATCAATAGACCAGGGATGGTTTGTGAATTTAGGGTTACAGATCTGGCTGACTTTCTCTGGGAACTTCATCAGCATCTGAAATGAGGTGTTACAAAGGGACCTGAATCTCTCTCCTGTTTTCTTTCTTTTTTTTTTTTTTCTCTTCTAAACAAATCCTGTAGCCTTGTGAGAGTGGTCTCTCTGACAAGGCTGGCAAAACTGGTGTGCTGCATCACCTTCTCAGGCTGAACAACCGGTAAATTTCAGGTTGGAATATCATACATGTGGTCATGTTCTGCAACCTGTTTCAGTTTCAAAAGAGGTGATGACTGAGGTGTTAACCTAGGAGTAAGAAGACACTGGAGAAACCTGAGTGACAGCCAAGGCTGATGCTATCCTAGTAAACATCAGTGTTTAGTTCTCAGCAGTGAAAAAGTCCCAGAGATAATCATATATTAAATAACCATTAAAAAGATATGAGGATTTACCATTACAGGTGGATGTTGAAGAAAGTAATGACAGTAATTAAATACGGCATTGTTTTCCCCCCTTTAATTACTGTGTTGATTTCCTCTCTCTGTTTTTTCCTCTATCAGAGAGTAAGAGTGGAGGAAATCTTTATTTGATGTAACAAAATAGATTCAGAATAAATTATTCTAAAAGACAAGTATATTCCAGTATATAATATGTGTATATTTCAGTGTATAATTTTCTAAGAAAATTAACACCACCTCTTCCAAATGTAAGGGTTTTCTCGCTTTGATAAACATTTAAAATAAAAGTGCTGGATCAGAGCTCATCATACTGCTGTTTGTCTTGTTCTCTGATGGATTTTTTCTGCATCATGTATGTACATTGCAAAGTTACCCTTAAGTACATTGTTTTCATGCAGAGAATAAATTATACTCTGTTTTATTAGCCTTTAGCTAGACTGGGAGCTTCAGTTACTGGAATTGATCCTCTGGAGGACAACATTAGAACAGCAGATCGGCACAAGTCATTTGATCCAGTCCTTGCCAAGAGAATACAGTACAAGTCCAGTTCACTGGAGGAGATTGTGGAAGAGTCTATGGAAACCTTTGATGTAATTGTAGCTTCTGAAGTAGTGGAGCATGTGGCTGACCTTGAAACCTTTATCAAGTGTTGTTCTCAGGTGTTAAAGGTAAGAGAGTTTTTGCTTTCATTATTGGGAATATTTATTCTCTATTATTACGGCTCTTATTTAAAGGAATGCGAAAGCATGTCTTCATTCATTTCTCCACTTTGACGTCAGAAGCACTCTAGAGGTGCCTACCATTCTTTGTGACACAAGTACATCTTCCCACCTTTAGCTGGGGAATTTATTTCCCCAACCCTGCCTTAGCAAAGTGTTAGTGTTATTAGTGTTATGACCTAGTATTGCAATGTTGTATTGCATCAAGACTTTAAGAAGTCTGGTTGCATCTGATTTCACCCAGGTGAGAGAAAACGTGACAGAGCTGCTGTTGATGGACAGCTATGGCTCAGACTGCATTGAAACTGAGGTGTAAACCTAGGAGTAAGAAGACACTGGAGAAACCTGAGTGACAGCCAAGGCTGATGCTATCCTAGTAAACATCAGAGTTTAGTTCTCAGCAGATGTTTCTGACTCACAAGATGCTATTGCAGCTCCAGCATTACATCAGATGTGCTCCTGGATTGCTTTTAAAGGGTCATAGTTATAATCAGGTGGTTATTCCTCTTGATATTCATTTGTGAAGAAGAATGGTAAGCTCAGCACACAAGGAGCAGCTTTCCTTTAATCTCTTTATCTTTCTGATCATCAGAAGGAATATCGCTTATTTGAATGGAACTAATTTTTAGCCAGATAAGGACAAAGAAATTTTCATTTATTTCTACCAAACAGCCTTTGAAGACTTTAATTATTTTCTGGCCTTGTTTTTTTTAACCATGTGATCACTAAAACAAGCACAGCACGGCACTCAGGAGTCTCAAAAATTAGGCAGCGTTGGACATTTTACTTTGATTTCAATTAAAAAGTGGTTTGGGGGTTTTTTTGTTTGTTTGTTTGATTGCTTTTTGGTTTTGGGGAGTTTTTACAATAGATATTGTATATGCCTTAATACCTTTTATTTAACCATTTCCTGGGCAAGAAATGTTATAAGTGACTTTGTTCTTGGTTAGGTGTTCTTTGGGCAAGGAAATGGTTTTTAGGCCATACAAGACTCTGATTATGTTGACTCTTTGAGGACTACTGCGTCATACTGTTACATTATATTCTTTCTTGTATTTAAATGTTATATTTCTAAATACCTATCTTGGGAAGAAATGACTTCTTTCTTTTTTCCATTGTGTAGAGTTGCAGATTGACAAATTCTATATTTTAAGGTGATTAAATTTACAATTTTTAAAATTAGTATTCTTCTAATTGAACATTTTAATCTTCTAATTAGCCTGAAGGTTCTTTATTCATTACGACAATCAATAAAACACAGTTGTCCTATGTCCTGGGAATTGTGGTTGCAGAAAAGATAATGGGCATTGTACCAGAAGGAACACATGAGTGGGAGAAGTTTGTTCCCCCTGAAGAGCTGGAGCACCTCCTGGAATCAAGTAAGTTCCAGGCCAGATGATGGGAATGCAGAGAGAGATATCCAAATAGTCCCTGTAGAAATCACAAAGGAATAAGCTAGATGGGATGAGTGCTAGCAACAATACACAGTTTTTCCTGACTGAGTTAACAGTCATATATTATGAGTATAATTTCTGGTTTAAAGACACTGCTGCTTACTGGATTTTGCAAAAAATAAATAAACTAAGTGAAATCCTAAGAATGCAGTGATTACTCAAACAGATCATGTTACAGCTGCCCTCTCTTTGATAGTCTAAATAAAAATTCCAAGGTTTTCCATTGTGTTCTGGTGGCAGAATATATGCTCTGAAGTGGCTCATGTGCTCTAGGCCAGGTCTGAGGCAATAACTGTACTGGCACTCCAGAGCTGCACTGCTGCCACTGCATTGTTTGTGTCTTTCCCTTGGGAGGAGACATTTTTAGTTGTGGTTGCTGCTCCGTGTTCTCTATTCATATTATGTTGCTAAAATATTTCTTCAAAAATGTGAAGATAAAACCTACCACAAATTCGTTACTCATTTCTTAAGAAACTATTATACTGATTTTAATTATTTCTAATTAAATTGCCCTGGTTTGATTGCTTTTAAAATAGACAAAGCACTGAGCTAGGAAGAGTTCTGCCCATTGCCCTTCTTCGCTGCAGATGTCTTAAAACCCTCTCACGGAATATTTCACTTTGCTTTAGTTCACTGCAAAGAAACTGAAGTATGAGTGAAGCTATTCTCTTGGCAAGATCTTTTCCTGGCACTTTGTAGTGATGCCATAAGGAACATGACTAATACTGGTTCACATACTGGTGGTTCTTTCTGTTTTTCCTTCAAAAGGAGAAGCAGGTGCAGTGGAGTGATTTGTTTTGATAGGGTGTTTGTTTTCTGCCTTCCATCCTGTATCCTGCTGGGACACAGCGGATCCATGCAGTGAACTGAGCACTGCTCGGCAGGGACTGACAAATCGCTCTTTATTTGCACTGAACCCTTGATGGCATTCTTCTGCCTCTTTCTTACATTTTTCCATTCCTAAAGGGAATCTGCAGAATCCTTCCAAATATATGCTCAGATTTTGATTCTGGAGTGTGTGACGTCAATCTGAAGAATGACTCTGCTTACAGAAAACGTTACCAGTCACGCAGGTGTGGTGGTGTGAAGTTGGGGTTTCTGGCAGAGCACATTGCAGGGGCTCACGTGTAGCATGCTGATGGTACGTGGCCTGGCACAGAGATGTTGAAGCCACTGCCAGGAGCAGGACCTGCTGTCATCCGCAATGCCAGTGGCACTGCACGTGGTGGTGTCTGACAAGGCCCAGCTTGTGAAGTGCTGCTCCCCAGCATTCAGGAAGAAGTGTATTTCAGTCTTGCTCTTCTAAAGAGCTTGATATTGCAGTGATTTACAATATTTAAGAACATCAGTTCCTTTATATGGCTTCTTTCTTTCCTAGATGGCTTTTCAGTCAAGACTGTGAATGGGATGTTGTATAATCCGCTCTGGGGTTCGTGGAGCTGGATGGAAAGCACGAGCCTTAACTATGCAGTGCACGCCGTGAAGTCTGGGGCTCAGGGACAGTCAGGCCCCACAGATGCCCCATCAGAGATGGACATTCAACAGCGCTCAGCCACAGCTGGCACAGCTGGCACTGCCTCAGACATCACTGTCTGAGATTTGTGGTGATGGACTGTCACCAGGACAGAAAAGAAGGTTTTACTCAGATGGACATAATAAAACCTTTTCTAACAACAAGCTTCCTGTTTGCATCAATAATACTTGTGCTATTTTTGGCCAAATATTTTAGGGCAGTCTCAGAAAAAAAACAAGTGCCCATTATCTCAGGAATCTTTTAAGATTGAAATGATCAAAGCTTTTAAAGAGTAAGTATTTTTATGAGAAAGTAGTGTCAAATTGTTGGACAGGGAAATGCAAATTATTCTATCAGTAGCTTGGAGGAAGCTCCTGTATGTGGAGGCATTTTCAGTCCTACTGGGACTCAGATCTTCACAGAATAATAGTGTAGATGTAAACTGAGTTAAAACCCACAATGATGTACAATAAATAAAATGCATTGGGTATTTAAGATACTTAACTCTGTTATGATGCCTCAGAGCTTTTTTTTGATTCTTAAACTTTTAGAGATTTTAGAAGTAAATTTGTAATGAATGTAGATTTTAATGTAGCTGTATTATGTCCATTACCCTGTAGCATAATGTTTACACATACTCAACTCTATTATCCCATTTCATATCAATCCCTCTAAAATTCTGTTAGCGTGTTTAGTCTTCTTTTCAAGGTAGAATTGTAGAAAAACACCCTAAGGCCTGGACCAGAAGATATCACAGAGACACAGTGACCTTCAAGCCCAAAACTTTGGAGGAACTCCAAGGACTGTGCATGCTGAGAAGAAGATGAGGATGAGGAAGAAGGGATGCCAAATGCCCCCAGACCCAATTCCCGAAGGGGCATGTTGGGGGGCAGAACTGGGGGTGGACAGAACTGGGATTGGATGGACCTTATTATAAAATCATATAACCTCTATCTAGAGGCACACGTGGTATGTATTCCCTGGGCCTTAGGCCTGAGATTAAAGAACCTGCTCTCTTTATCTTATACACTAAATTGGCCTGGAGTCTTTTTCTCTCTGCAGTCTTTTAGGCAACAGTTAAAATGTATGAAACACTTAAAAACGACAAACACTTGTTTCTATAATATGCCTTTCTCCCTGAGAGGAGGGGAAAAAGAAAGAGCAAATCTTTTCTGTTGAGTCCTGCTATATCTGCAGTTGATGTGAGGTAACTGTGCAGTGGAAGAAGAGTCATAGATCAGAGTGCCTAAGAGTCGTAGATCAGAGTGCCTCAACTGTCAAAGCCTCTTCACCATAAAGATTCTTGTATTTGTGCCTATAATTTCAACTTTCTCTCTCTATCCAAATAAAGGGAAGTAAAGCTGTGGGTAAAATTTTACTAAGCAACCTGAGCTTTATGCTAGAAAAATGACATATTAGCAGCCTGTCCTAGAACTGAAGTGCCATATCTACTCAGTCTTAATGTCCGAGAGCCCGGGTAAGGAAAAGTGATTTACAATGAAACAGAACTTTCTAAATAAAGTGTGTGTCTATGACTGTATCTCCTTTTTCTTTCAGCTTGTACACAGCTAGAGAGGTGGCTTGTTTCTGCAGGCATGAAAATGAAACTTTTCCCTTCCCTTATTTTTCTCCCTTTTTTGTTTGCTGCTTCATTTTTCCTGCTGTAGAGGTGTGGTGGGCTAAGTTATTGTTTTACATATTTGCATTCTTGCTGCTTTGCTGTATCTGCATGTTGCTTTCAGATCCAAGTTTCATGATGGATTTGATGATGCCCAGGAAAATGTAGTTAATTTATGATGGAAATAATAGTAATTCATAGGTATTAAGAGTACAAAGGATTATCTGGTGTGATCGTTTCCATGACAGTAAGTTCTGCTTCATAATATTTCTTTGGGCTATAGCTTGGCTTTGAGCAGGTGGTTCATCATCATGTAAAGTGCTCAGTGATGGAGAAGCCATCACTGAAGTAAGCCATCATGTGGCTTACTACATCAGTAAGTAAATTGTTCCAAAGGTTTGTTGGTTGAAGTGGTCTAAACCTCAGAACCTAGCCAGTGATGCCTTAACGTCTCCATTTTTATGCTTAAGGATCTGTATCAGCAGCAGTTTTGAGTCAAGTCACCCCTTAATTTTCTCACAGATAAATGGTCTGAGATTATCTCTACAGCTATTAGCACTGCATATGAGTTCCTGTAAAATTTCGTGGTAAACATCCTTTCTGAAGGATGACGGTGGCAATGGATGCAGCATTTCAGTAATGGTTTCACTAATGCTGTCTGCAGGAGGAGTACATCATTCTCTTTCTGCCTGACCACCTGTATGGGAGTCACTGCTCCACTGGTCATGCATGCAGTGTGGTGCACAGCCTTGAGGAGAGGAGTGACACTGGGGAAAAATGTGGAGCCTAAGCAGATAAAACAGTGGTCTTTGATCCTATCAGTGTGTGAGTAAGTTCCCCTAACCAAATTACCAACTTCAATCTAGGTTACGACAACTGTATGACTGTGGTTTCAATTTTTGCCAACAGTGAATTGAAAGAAATATTCTGAAAAGCACTGAGACCTGGGCACATTCCTGGGGTAGCCCACTAGAAACACCTCCCAAGAGGGACAGTTCCCCCTCCACCAATTTGTTTTGAGACCTGTCAAGTGAAATATAAATAATGTACATAGAACTCGAATAGAAACAGCTGATTTTTCTTTGCTTTAAGGGCCCTAAATCCAGATGTTTGTGTGACCAGCTGTTATCTTGGTTTTCTCATCCTTTTCTTTTTTCCCACTTCACAGAATCAAAGAATATTCTGAGTTGAAAGGGACCCACAAGGATCGTCAAGTCCAACTCTTAAGTGAATTACTTGTTCAGTAATTCTCAGAACTGCTTGCAGTTTTTCGTTAAACTGTGAGCCACCTGGGGAAGAAACTGCTTTGTTGGGGTTTTTTTTCACTGCTATTTCTATTGCACATGGCACAAAAAGCCTTTGATGCTGCCCAGGTTCTCTGTCCAGGCTCACAGGAGGGATCATGTACCTAATGAATAGTGGTTTAAGCAACAAGCACATAGACCTGGCTATCCATGGATATTTCTGGTTTTGACAAAAACCTTATCACAAGCACCCAACCTTCTGCTCCTACATGCCTATTGGAGCCCTGTCAATCCAGGAGAGTTTTGTGACCAGTGTGGTCAAAGGAGTGGGGACTGCTATGCACAGGTCCTTGTACCCATAGTATGTCTCCAGATGCCCTGATGTGCTCCATCCAAAGTCTCTAACCCTCAGTTTTCTTCTGGTGGATTGTCCTAACTATTCTGGCTGTATTTAGCCCCCCTCTTTAAAACAGCCTAATTTTAAACTAGAAAGTAAATGACTGTGGTAGAGATAATTTTAGTGAGATAATAAACAGTGCAAGAATACCCTACAAATTCAGTACTGTGCACTGAATACATACTACGTATTTGTGCTACAGAAACCTTTTTCTTAAAATCTGTGCATGGGAAACCAAGTTTTCACTCTTCTCTTAGCCCAGTTCCTGCAGAAATTTAATAGTTCTATTGAAATGTGCAGTGTATAAGTCAAGTAAATTTGAAAATCTTTTTGCTTTCATGTTGTTCATGATTATGAAACCATAGCTTCAATGCTTACATGAACAGTGACGGTAGGAGGTGAAAAAAGCAATGTTACAGCAACTAGGCGTGCACACAGAACTGGATAAGGCAAGAGGTTATTCTTGCCATGAGATTGGGAAAAAATTGTATTTGGGGCTTGCTCTTTACCAGCCTCTTTTTATTGCTCATTGTAGACTCTTGACTCTCATGATCCCAGCCATTTGTTTCTGCAGCACAAATCAGAGTAAGGAGCTGGTCTTGCAAAAAAATCCAACAGAGCAAATGATGGTGTTCTGGGTGGTCTCAGCTCTTCAGCTGTGGTTTGGCTTGTCATTTTGTTTCATCTCTCCCACACTGCTCCACATAGTCCCAGTTCCAGCTCTTTGCTGAGACGAGTTCTTGTCTGAGGCATAAATATGTATGTATGTAAATAAGTATGATAGCCTCAGAGGAGATTTGCATTTTATCTTCTTTTTAAATAAAAATACAACTTGAAGTTTCCATGATTTCTGTTACATTATCTTGTTGTCCACTGTTCTTTGGTGGTCCAGTGACATTTCATGGCCATTTTTGCAGGACTTGACAATTTCTTTCCTTACATTTTCACTAACACCCTATGTCAGGTTCCTAGGGGATGGAAAAAAGAAGAGAGAAAGGAGTGGGAAAGGAAATGTGCAGTGGCTGTAAGTAGCGATAAGAATAAATATCCTGTAGAAAGTTCTTCTGAAAATGACTTCTGAAGTTTTTCATTCTGTTGAAATCTCAGCTTTAATAAAAAAAACCAAACCACACAAACTTATTTTTCATACACTTCTAAGAAATGCTTGAAAGGAATAATGGCATGTGGTCTAGAGGTTCAGAAGTCAGAAGACTCTGTGTCTGTAATTAGCCAGCCTGATGAAGCAGTCAGGAAGAGAAAAAGTGAGACAGAACATGAATCATCACATGAGTGCTGAAACTGTAGATGCAGGCGTTTGAGAGGTGCCCAGGAGTACCTGAATGGGGGACAACACTGAAAAGCCAGAAATAGTAGAAGGAATATGAGTGATGCCTGGAAGATAAACATTATTCTGATGGAGACGAGAAATGTGAAGCAAAGGTATAGAGGGCAGTCTGGTTCTAGTGGGCCTTTCAAGAGGAGCTATTGGTGGTCAGAAGAGTGGCTCTGTGTCAGACTGAAGCACAACAGTTCAGGTATTTACAGCTTCCCCTCGTTTTTGCATGGTAACTTCCAGTGCCTCATTCCAAATGTCTACACTCTCACTGAGCTCCTAGAAGGAAAGGTGGGCTCCTCTCACTTCAGACTGAAGGTTGGTGACTTATTAATCATGGTGCTCTCCACGTTTGTGCAGCAGAACCCTTACCCTTCACTATCTATTCCATGATGCCCACAGATACAAACAACTTTTTTCCTAAAACTGCAACACTGTGGAATTGAGTCAGCATTTATTTAATAAAATTACTAACATTATCTTCTTAAAGGGAAAAATGCAGAAGTCCAGATGCATAATTTCTTTTCCTCATCACCTCCCCTTTGAAGTTCTCAAACTGCTTCACAGCACTGCTTCTCCCTTACTGCCTCTGTTGGGCTTTGCTGAACCTGCAAGGGAGCAGCAACACTTGGTGTACAATCATCCCTCAGTACCTCTAAAGCAGAGCCTGTGGTTTATTTGGTTCTGTCCTGTCTCATAATGACTTCCTATTTTTCTAGCTTGGGATGACTTTTGTTGCATTGTCTCCTGCTTCATGATAAAAAGAACTATTTCTATTTTTTAGTGACTTGTGTAATGCACAGTCTTGTTACTATAATATGCTTCATGTTTTCCCCTAAACCCTTCTCCAATGGAAAGTAGAGTGCTGCTTTTATAACCCTTTCAGAGTAATTTGGTTCTGCTTACACTAAACAATACTAAACATTTGAATAAAAATAACATTATTTCCAGATTAGGATTTTGTGATAAAAATCGGCCTGTGTTTCCCCAGGTTTCTCCAGGTTATGGGACAAAATTCTAATCACCTAAAGTTTGTGCCAACAGTAGACTTTATTTGTATTGACATGTGTCCTGTTTTCTTGGAGCAATATAAAACATCATGTTTTATTCTGGCTGGAAGGGCTGAGATTTCACCTAGGCTGTAAAATCATCTGACCTGTCTTGACTTACACATGCGTTAATTGCACAGCCACCTCTTAATGCATTAGGAATTCAGGATATATACTTTAATATACATTTTATTGTGCTTGTATTCCCCCATGGAGTCACTCCAGCAATATAATCAATATTCACTTGTTCTAAAAAGATATAATATTTTTTTCTTCTTAAAAGGATTGAAGACCATTAGTGTTCCACTAATAAATCTGAAACCTCTGTTGCATCCTCATGAGATGTGCTAACTTGAAAAAAACCCCGAACAAAACCAAAAAACAATCCTGAAATAACTTGGAGATTGAACTGCTAATATTGCCTTGTATGGCAGTTGTATTATGAAAACTTACAATAATAGAAGATATAGAAAATGATATGGTGTTTATTTTCTGAGTTAGAAGATGCACGTACAACCTGCAGACATGTACAAATTAAAGTAAACAAAACATACAATAAAAAGGAGACCTCAGAACGATGTATCCAGCTCACACAAACATCAGCTAGTAGATTTACCCCAAATGCCCTCTGATGCAGCATAGCCCCAGCATTGAAACTTGGGGTTTAATTTCCAGCTTTGCCTTCCAGCTCTTGGAGAAGTGGCTCGCCTCTCTTGATCCGCTTTTAAGTTATGCTTTACAAAACTGATGGGACCTGGCTACCCCATAGCCCTGGGGGAGCCCTTCAGGGTGCTCCCTGCCCTGGTCCCCAGCTGTAACTGAGGAGGACTGACCAGGATGGGCATGTCCACACCCACTGAGTTCTTGTCACTGCTGCAGAAACACAGAGCTCTGTGTCTCTCCCACACCTAGGGATGTTAAAAACCAGTAAACCCTTATGTTGTTCTTTCTAAACAAAGCACCACCAGATTTTCTTTCACTGTCAAAGACAGGTACGTGTTCTTTGCCCTCCTCCTCCCCCCTCCCAGTCCTAGCAGCAAGAACATCTAATTTCTCAAGAGCACAAATCTTTGGAATACTGAGGTGGTTCAATGATCATGGGCTTGTCTGGAGGCCTCTGCTCTGCAGCCAAGAAAAAAAGACCCCTTGAATTTTGAATCACCAGAACAGCATTTCTCAGTCGGACTGAGTATAAGAAAAATCCTGCCAAAGCTGCCAGCAAAGGGTGTCCACTAGGAAATGTGTGAGTGCAGGATGAGATTTGGCTCACCCTGATGTGGCTGCAAAGTACTCTGGAGAAACCTTGTTTTTGCCTTGTCCAGAGGAAGCGTGAGGCCCGAGATGAACCTAGATGCCAAAGTTTCTGAAGGTGTTGTCAGATGAGATGATGTCCCATGAAAGAACAACAAAGGGAGGAAACTACATGGGCTGAAAAGCTTCATAGCAGGTAATGGAAGAAACTTTACATGGCCTGTCTAGGCAGGACAGCATTTCCATGGGGGTTGTACAGCGTGTCTCCCTTATTGAATCTTACCTGAAGATAAGAAAAATGCTTCTGTCTTCAGAACTACTTGGCAAGCATTTTTTCAAGAACCAAATTCACAATAAACTGAAGTCCTGCTATCTACTACAGTGTTCAACAGTTCACCTTCTTGGAGGATGCAGACTGCAGGCCATTGGCTCTGCCACTGTCTCTCCCATCCCTCTTTGTTTCCAGAGCTCTCAGGAGATGAAAGCACAGCCTTGGCCTCAGGGATATGGCCTCTGGAAGGGGCTCTCCTCCTCCCTGTTCCCATCCCTTCTTCTTCTCCTCCCACTGCCTTCAGCTGAGAGTTGATTTCCAGACAAATGTGTCATGCTGAATGACCTCTTCTTCCCATTTTGTGGTTCTATTGCCCTGAATTCGCAGGGTTTGTTCTCACTAGTGGTATATTGCTCCATTCTGCAGTGTCTGCAGCAGTTAGCGCTTTTATCTGTTATTACCACCTTAGGTGGGTTGCAAGCTAATCTAAGGCAGATGCATTAAAACAACATTTCTTACTTAGTGGGGTAAAATCTGAAGACCACATAGATCTTTTGAAAAGAGTAAATACAGTAAGGAAAGGAAATCTCTGTAAGGAAATCTGCAAAACCTTCACACACCTCTGTTATTAGTTTAATATGAACTGAGACGCCAACCAGATCACAGCAGTATGTACTGCAAATCTTACTTCTTCTGAGGATGCTGTAAATCAGAGAGCACTTACAAATGAGCAAAGACTGGGAGCTGCTGTACCAGGCTCTGGCAAGCAATCTGTAAGCTGGTTCCCAACACTATTCCACTACTGAGAAAGTGTTACGTGAAATATCTGACTACAAAAGTATGTAACTGGCCCTGTGACATTGTGAGGGTTGTTAGTTGTCCAAAAAGCTTGTAAAACAGTGTAACAAAATTAAAAACAACGAAAGAATTGTGAGACTGTAGGTCTGTCAGCTGACTAGCAGTCAGCTATACTCAGCTGCCAGCCTGAGTATTTCCACCTGAAGAAAGCAGGAGGTTTCATACAAAGTGGTTTTTGGGTTTTGTTTTTGTTTGGCTTTTTTTGTTTTTTTTTTTTTTGAAAGAAAGATACCCTGACTTACATCATTCAGGACAGTCTGAAGGTATGGGTTGCCTTAGAAAGTGGCTTTGTTTGCCAGAAAGCACAAAGTAAATGCTGGAATTGCTTTTGATGTGTACAGATACTTCTGTATAGCACAAATATTTCTGTATAGCACAGAAGTAGTTTAGATTCTGGATGTTTTGCATTTTCTATGTATTTGTACCTTTGTCTATCATGAAAGTTACATTAACTCCTTTTCTAAATCCAATCTGAATAACACAGCATGACTGTTTTGCAGCTATACCTTGGCTATTTTTATCTGAATAATTAAAAAGTCGCATTTATGAAACTCAAGCTGCCCAGACAGATCATTAATATTACAACAAAACCAATCCCGGCAGCAGTCAGCAATTATTTCAGAAAGATCTTGGGAGCCTGTTGGCAATGAAAAAGCCTTTTTTCACCCTCTCATAAACTCAGCCCTCACCACAAAACCCCCTTAAATTACATCATCTGCAGCCAAGGGCTCAGTGAGTTTGGGCTACTTCAAAGAGAAGGAAAGCATTTCCGTACCATTGGAGGATGCCCTGGCAGCACATGAAGTGAGAGCTCAGCTTAAGCAGGGGTGTCACTTTGGCTGGTGACAGCTGGTCACTGTGCCTGGGCACGGAAAGGGGCTTTTGCTTCAGGCAGAGCAACCTGTAAGACCAACCTATTCTCATTTCTGGAGCTATTAAAACTCCATGCTGCCCAAACTTTGACCACTTAGGAGAGAGAGAGGCAGCAAGTAGGAGCCATGGAGATATCAGTGCAAAAAACAAGTGGAAAATGGATGGCCCTGTTTTATGAAGCTCCAGGAGAGATCTGGCAAGTGAAGCTCTGCTGTTTAAACCCAGCTGGCAGCAGTACAGGAAAGCAAAACCTGGAGCAAGGCATTCAGCGTGAGCTCTGATTTTTAAAAAGCATACTTAGTTCAGCTAAAATACAGACAGAGCAGCTTCTGCAGTGGGACTCCATAAAGACCCATCTGAACTACTGGGTTCAGACTGTGGTTTCCACACGCCCTGCCACCTCTGTGGGCAGCCTGCCATGGTAACCTCAGGCTTTTTTAAAGAGGTGTAATGAACCCAAGGACATTACAGAAAACAAACCCAACAAGCATAATGAAGATCAAGAGTCTTTTGCAAACATACAGAATCAAGTGACACTAATGAGTTTATAAGTTCCTTCCTGCCTCTAAATCAAACTGCAGACTTCAGAAGAAAATTTGGCTTGCTATATTAACAAAGTAAGCTTAGATTTACGTTAACTAGAAAAATCTACCTATTTAGTCCTGTTACTCTCTCTTCCTTTAGGCAGCTGCATTAGAACAGATTACAGATAAAAGTGTACTTTAACGTTTTAGGTCTTGTTTTGCTGTGTGCTGTATCTGAGGGATGACTGTTCCAGACTGTGCTGCACTTGGTGTGTGTTTGCAGCCAGACAGGCTGTGGGTGTATCATTGTTAGCTCTCATTTTCCCCACTCAAAAAAATGAACAGTGGTAATTTAGCAAACATGAAGAGCTGGATTCCCACCCTCCCTGAGCAAGACCGTGAGGCAGTCACCAGCCCAGCGGGCATCACCTGCAAGCCACTTTGAGGCAAAGTGGGAAAACCAGGGCATATCTGTGGAACCAGTCTGAGACGGCAGCACCTGCAATGCACAGGAGCAGAAGGCAATTCTCAGGTTCATGGACACTGCTGCCAGCTAAGAATCCTCTCTAATACAAGTCATCGGCCATGGGCAAAAGGCTTTGCACCTTCCCTGGAGGAATGGACACTGCCTTCTTCCACAGTCAGGGAAAAGGCAGGCTGAGGACATACTTTTTGATGTTTTGCCTGCAGATAAGCTTGGCTATCAGACTGTCAGGCCAAATGGATTCAATATCTGCTGGGAGGAGACTTTAAAACCCCAAGAAAGAGAGGCTGTCAGAGCACCACTAGCAAGACAAGTGTGAGGGACAGGTATGAGGGTACTTGTGTTTTATCTATGTTCTTTATTTGCTGTTAAACTCTGGCAACCAAGATATGACATTGGGATCTTTTAAATGGCCAAGTCCAGTCAGCATCAGGCAGGTCATAACCAACTTCCAAAAATCCTATTTATGAGCAGGGCAGCAAGGCTGCCAGGGTATCTGTGGGGATTTGTATCCGACATACCATGAGGCACATGTGCTCTACTGCTAAGGCTTCCTGCACTATGTTCTGAGAGGCATTGCTGTGTTCTGGACCCTTGCAGGTTCCAGGCAACACGGCACACAGAACAGGATTAACACAGCGTAAAGTCCTTCTCCAAAAGAGGGGTATCAGTGTCCTTACTGAACAAACGTTAAACATCTGACTCAAGTACTGCTCTAATAATCCTGAGGCAACTAGGCACAAGCTGGACTACCAAAACACAGCATCGATTTTCAGAGCACAAATTGCAGTAATGCTTCCTTCAAAACACCAGGTTTGCCTACCTCATCTGGGTCAGCACTGGGAGGTGAATGATTTGCTCCTGCCTTCCCTCTCTCCTCTCCCTCACAGGTCTTCCCAATTGTGCTAGCCACTGATTAAAACACAGATTTTAGGATAGCTCATTTGCCTCTGAAAGTCAAGCAGTGGAAGCAGCTGGGATGCAGATGCCCAGGACCTTTCTTCACCCTCACAGAAACTTAGATCCCACCTGTAACTGGATCCCTCTTATCAGTAACACAGCAAGCAATTCCCATGGAGGAACAAAAGTTGAGACCAGCTACGAGGCTATGACAGTCCAGATTTGCTAGGTTGCCTGCCACTTGAAATAAATCTTCACCCTGAGATTTGCAGGTGCTGTAGCAGAGAAGAAGCACTTTTCTTCTTTGTCTCTTCATTGCACTGTTGTAAGAATTTAACAAAACCTCATGCTGCAAATGATCAGCTGTGGCATGAAGGGGCTGCTGCTCTCACTTTCCACTCTTACTTCATTACCTGTGCATCATCTGTCATGTGGGGTGGCCCAACAGCTGTGAAGACAGTGCTCAGCCAGCACCTCCCTAAGGATGAGTGCAATGAGTGCAAAGGAGGAGCAACTTGTTTGTGGAATGAGACTTATTGGGTCCCCGGGACCTCTGATTCCATTGATGCCCGAGAGCAGAATGTCATCACAGTATCAAACACATGCTATTTATCAAACACAGGGCTCTTGTGCTGTAGCCTGTGACTACTGAATAACCATAAACAACAAGATAAAAGTGAGGAATAAAACAAAATGCTTCAAGAAGCTACTGCAGGAAAGTGTCAGCAGATAGACGCCTTCCTAGTGAGGTCAGGCAGGAGGCAGAGACAGTTCACAGAATCATAGAATATCCTGAGTTGGAAAGGACTCAACATAAAGATCCTTGAAGTCCAGCTCCTGGCCCTGGAACAGGACAGTCCCAAGAATCACACCACGTGTCTGAGAGCTTCTTGGATTCTGTCAGGTTTGGTGCTGAGACCACTTCCCTGGGGACCCTATTCCAGTGCCCACCACCATCTGAGTGAATAACATTTTCCTAATACCCAACCTAAACCTCCCCTGACACAGCTTCAAGTTGCTCTCACTGATGTTGCATAGCAAAACTAAACACAAAACTGGCCACCACTGGCACTTGGAGAAGTCGGCATATGGATCTGAACTTCACAGCTTCTCTCAGGGATCTTCTCTTCCTCATCTGCCTCCTTTGTCTAATCTGTCCCACATCCTGAGGCAAAGCGTTTACAAAGCCCTGGTCACAGACTCTGTTCCCTCCTGGACACTGAAAATGCTTCATTTTTGTGAAGGATCAGGTCACTTCTATTGCCCCTGATGGCATAATAAAATATCTAATTTGTGGGAGCTTTTTGGAGCAGCTCTGTACACACCACAGCATTTGATGACAGACAAAGTATTTGGGCAGTGGTATTAATCAGAAAGTAAAGGGCATTGTTAAGTGTTTTGGGGTCAGCACAATATGCAGAGCCACGGATATTCGGCAGAACGTGAGATGAAATCCTGCCCATGCCACCACGGTGCACCCACGGCTCCCACTGCAGCGGGTGGCCGCAGGCAAGGGAGTGCCGGGACCCTCAGTGCCTGTAAAATCTCATGACCTTCTGGGCCGAGAGATTTGCTTTGAAGCCATTTTGCTTCCTTTTCTGTCCATCGCGGTGTTTTCCTCAGTCACCTAGTCGAGTATCAGAATAATAGAAAGAAAATCACCGTGGTGTTGACAGACGCAGTGTGGCAACGCTCAGCTGCGGCCAGGCACGGGAGTGGCTCCTCTGTCCTAAATACGGGATGAATACGAGGCTTCTGGTCCTCCAAGAGCAGCGAAGCGATGCTTGGACCGCGGGCATTTTAACAGGGCCGGCACACACGCAACCCCCCCGGCATGACACGTCGTCTTTTCCCCCTCAATTCTGGGCAGCGGTTACCGTGGCCCGGGCACTCCGCAAGGGCAGGGCAGGGCAGGACAGACCCGACTCGGTCCACCCCACCTCCTCCCTCTCCTGCCCATCCCCTCCCTCCCCAGCCTCGTCGCGCAGCCGCGCAGCGCGGCTAAGGGAGCCGCCGCAGCCGCCTAGCGCGGCGCGGCCCTTCCCCGCCGCCGTGCCGGGAAGGGCAGGACGAGGCAGGGCAGGGCAGGGCAGGGCAGGACAGGGCTGGGCAGGGCAGGGCAGGTGGGGCTCGGCGGCTCCGCGGCGGGGGATGCGGGTGCCGGGCGCAGGATGCTGTGGGGGGTGGGCCTGGCGGCGCCGCGCTCCTGCGTGGCGGACCTGAGCCGCAACCGCAGCCTGTCGCTGGGCTGGTGCGCGGGGCCCGAGGAGCCGCCGCCCGCCTTCTATGGGGGCGAGATCGTCGCCTTCCCGCTGTCGGGCGGCGGCGGCACCATGGCGGCGCTGGGCTCCGACTCCTGGTGGAAGAAAACGCTGTACCTGACGGGCGGGGCCCTGCTGGCCGCCGCCGCGTACCTGCTCCACGAGCTGCTGGCCATTCGGTGAGGCTGCGGGGGCCGCCCGGGCCGGGCGGGAGCGACGCGGGGGATGCGGCGCTGGAAGCCGAGGGCGCTCCCGCCGGGATGAAGCGGCACTCGGAGCCGCTTGTACCTGCGGGGGCAGGCCGTGGGGGTCCGGCGGGTTGGGTTCTGTCTTTCACCGTGTTTTTGCCATTTTTTTTTATTTCCCTTTTCCTCCCGTTCGCCCTTCGCAGCAGCCCAGGAGGCGACGCCGTGGCGAGCCCTGCGCTCGCCCCCACAGGTGGTCCAGGCTGGGCCCTCTCACCGCCTCCGGACCCAGGCGATCAAAACCTGCAGCAGCCCCTTAAAGGCAGACGAGTGTGTTGCCTTGGCCAGGGTTTCTCCTTTGTGTATTTAATTTACTGATGTATCATGCACCTGCCCAGTGTTTCCTTTTTTTAAATTCCATTTCATTTTTGACAGGAAAGAGGAAGAACTTGATTCAAAAGATGCTATCATACTGCATCAGTTTTCAAGGCCTAGGAATGGTGTTCCGAGTTTATCGCCATTCTGTCTGAAAATGGAAACATACTTGAGGATGGCTGATTTACCCTACCAGGTAAATTGTGCAGTTTGTCTTTGCATTGCAGCTTGCTGTAATTACGTGAAATGGCACATAGGCATCCCATCTCTCCTCCCCCCCAGTCTGTCTCACACAGGGAGATGTAAACATACACCTACAACTAGGTGGGTACACCAACACTTTTATGTCTCCAGTTAAATATGGTGTATAACCTTTAAAGACATGACTTGAATAAGATTGGTCTGGAACAGCTGTAGATTGAACTGGCACAGCTAAATGAATGTTAAGAAGTTAGCTTGGCTGGAAATGCTGAAGTGGGAGAGTAGTTTGGAGTTTCTATAACACTAAATAACACCCCAGAACTAAAGCGTAACATTATTTGATCTTTGAATTTCACCATGCTGAAGACATCATGATTAGATAGCTGCAGTTTCTTATTTTCCTGGAGGGTTTCTCTATGCACCTCTCCTGGGAAGAAGACTTTTGCTTCACCTCCCATAACTGGTGCTTCCTCCACAGTGAGGTAAAACAGGTTTTCTTCTAGAGGTCATGAATACTGCTCTGTAGTTGTGGTTGGGTGCTTCTCATGCCATCTTCCCACAGGGGATGAAGCCTGAGCTTCTCCAGTGAATGAAAGCTATGAGAGTGGAAACTTGGATCTCTTAGTCTTGCCCATTAGCATCAAGGGTTTAGTTGTGACACTACGAGTTTGGCGCACACCTTGTTGTGGTGTTGGCAGGCTGTGCAGCACACAGGCTCTTTGAAACAGGGTGGTTTTCTTTTTGTTTGTGTTAAGCACTGATTGCCTTTAAGATGATGCAACAGTAATGATACATAGAATTAAGATCTTTGGATTTTTGGTAGAAGAAATGTCTGCAAGATGTTAGGAAGAATGCTTTGTTTATGTCCAGTGTTGTACATAGGAAAACCAACCCTATTACAACTTTTTTTTTTTTAACACATTCATGGTTGTTATTCATTCAGCTTCATTTGTGATTAAATTCCTTTACATCAGAAGTGAAAGAGAACTTAATGAGTACATTTTGCTTAACTCTGTATAAAAAGCTTGAGTTTAATGTTCGTTATCTTACAATTTAATGATACTTGAATCAGATACTTTGGATTACTAAAGAGGAAGATTTCCATCCCATGGGATGTATTTTCCTCATTTAGGTTTACAGAACTTGCAAGATACTGAAGTTTGTACATGCTATTGGAGCAGGAGGACTTTGTCTCCACCCAAAGTAATTTGGGTAGAAATTGCATGTTTGAAGGGAAGACAATGTTGGTGAGATCTATTTTCTTCCTAATGGCAGTTGATGCAGTTTAAAGGTTTGTGATGGTCAAGGTTGCTCTGGTGCAGAGTAGCTGAAGAAAGCTGCAGTATAAAAGATGGTTGTGATAAGATGTGGTCACTTACTTCTAAAAGATAACATTGTGCATTTGTGTGATTCAGGATGGAGTTGTTTAGGGAGCTCATGTGGGTTATAAGTGATTCACCCAGCTTTTCTGAGAGAGAGGAATTTTCCAAGGGTTATCCTCCCCTCTTTATTTTCTGGACTGAAGGTCAGCATTGTTTTTTGGTGTTGCATCTCTCTCTATCCCTACTCACTAGCTGTGAGCACACTAAGCTGGCATTGGTCAGCAGGACCATCAAAAGTGATAGTCCTACCTTCAGCTGCTTCCTCTTGTCCCTTCCTGCTCGTGCTTTTCTGTGGCAGATCAGGCTGGATTGGAACTGGCCTAGCTGGAGCCAGGGAGGTTTAGTTAATTTGGTTTTAACCAGCTTGGTTCCCACATGCTCCATGTGCTATGCTGCAGGAGCAGGAACGGGTCTCGCAGGTGCTGGGAACGCCAGGTTGCTGCTTTTAGCCATGCTGGCTTATACAGATTTAAGGTGTTTGTAGGGTTTTAGAGGTAAGTTTGGTGGAGCTAAACTTATGAGCTGAGGATGGAGCTTTTTTTTCTGGAAGAAGCAGATTTTGTTTCTGTCCCTGAGTACGTTGTTGCATTGGGCTCTGGCAGGTGGAGGAAGGTGTGGATGCTTCTGTGGGACTGAGTGGGAGGGGAGCAGGAGGTAATGTTATTCTTGGCTGGAATTATGGAGTTTTCTATACCGAAGTACCTGGAGACTTTTATTTTGTTCCCTCATGACTGTGTTACCTGTAGGATGCTGTAGGTGACAAAGGCATGTGATGGCTGCCTGGCAGGCAGCAGGGTGTGTGTATGTGTGGAGTATGGCGTGATACAGGAGGAAACACCTCGCTTCCTGCATGCTGTCAGGGGCTGTGATGGGGAAGCACTGCAGGTGGCAGCTGATGCTCCTCTCAGGAGACCTGCTGTGGTCATCACCCTGCAGGGAGAGGCTGCTTGGAAGGGAGGGTTGTGGAATAGAGTGAAGAGAAGGCAGCAAGGTGGTCAGACTGCTTTTACTTTTTCAGTTGTTTATGTTTATACTTTATTATAGTGCATCAGGCTGTTAATGTGCTGTGTGTTTTTCACTATGTGCCTTAATGGTGTGTGAGGATTGGAATAGGGTGACACGTTCCTGCTTTCAGCTGATTTTCTTCCAACAGATGCACTCTTGTAATGTGCTTACATTTTCTTGAAACTACCTTTCTACGTGTGAGTTCTCCATCAAAAATCATTTGGGCGGCCCCACCCTGACTGGGCTGTCACAATGCCTAGCTGTTTCTTCAAAATGTTTGATGCTTTTCTTGATAAAGCCTGCTTTGAAAGAGCCCATTCTGGGTGCTCATAGAGATGTTTTGGATGTTCCTTGATTTCCTCAAGAATATGAGGAGCTGAGCCTTTATGTAATATGATAAATAATTAGCGAGCAGAAATGTGCTGTTTTCATGCCAGGTCTGTGAAGATGGTAGCTTTCTTGGGAAGAGACATGAGTAAAATAAGAGCATAAACACCAGTAATTGAAAATGTGAAACCTAATTTCTTCTGGATTATACTATAAAATTACCCCAGAAATACCTTGTGCCATTCTTTTTATAAATTCCTCTGTAAATGACGTTCTGTGGACCTATTGTTATTGTTGCTTTGCAGGCTGCAGTTCAGTTAATGTACTGTGAGATATGAAGGGATATTTTGTTGGTTTCTTTTTTGGTTTTTAACAATAACGTAGCTTTTCCCTACTTTGCAGCTGGAACAATTTTAAAGTGGAAAATTGATAAATATTTGATGACAATTAGTAGCAGCCATAAGGATACTGAGGTTTCAAGCTTAAAAATGCCCATTTGAGAACAGTATAACAGATTTCTCAAGAAATTAAGGTTTTTTCAGGTCACTGAAAGATGTTTCCTATTTTGTTTGATAAACCATATGTAGTGAAACATGAAAATCTTCTTAGGCAATATATTTATATGTTTTAGATATATGTGCTTGAAGAAATGTGCAGTTGAATAATAACAACTTGCTTTTTTCTGGGTTATGAATTGTATGGACTGCAGTAATTGCAAGATGTAATAAACACAGCTTCAAGTCCAGTAGCTTCTGCAAAACATCCATATTTGTGCACAAGAAGGGAAATAAATGAAGATTAAACCAGCAGTGCTTAGTGCCTTCTAGACACACTGTGTAGTTCCAGAAAAAGCTTGGGCTTCTGTAGTAAAGTCATAGTGAAAAATTATGGAATTCTATCAATCAGTCTCGGTGCTGAAACACTCTTTGATGAAAGAAAGGTCTTGGAAGGTGGAAGGATGGGGCAGTGCTCTCCTTTGTTTTGGATGTGCAGTGCTTTTAGAGTTTCTCCATTGGAAATGATCCCCAGGTCACCCAGACATGCAAGTAGGAGGGATTCAGGTGCCTTGTTCTCCCATGCAGGGGTGTGGTAGATGAGACATTATATAATCCAGTATCCTTGCATGCTGTTTGTTTGGGCACAAATCCCAGAAGAGGCTAGAGCCAGAAGGCATTGTTTCCCAGCAGTGTTACCCATTTGTCTGTTTTCATCCACAAGGGAAGAATCTCTGGGAATGGCTGCATGATTGTAGTGCGTTGCACATCTGCATTTTGAGTGGTAAACAGGGTGCTGGTGCTTTCAGACTGAGTGGGAGGTATGTTCTGGTATACACTCCTTGCTGTGAGAGTACCTTAATCCACCTTAAGTGGATTCAGGAAGGGTAAATACTTAAGACCCAAACAGATCAGTCCAGAACTGCAAGCCCTGAACCTCCAGACTTGAGTAAAGAGCCTTTATTGTAAGCCTTTATGGTTCAGCTATCTAGGCTAGGAATTTTCATTTGCTGAATAACAGGATGCGGGAATGAGAATCACAAGGAAGGAAGAAAGTTCTGCCTTGTGTCTCTGCTGTCAGGAGTAAGAGAATTGAAGCTAAATGTGTGATCATGTTTGGGCAGCCAGCAATTCCTCTCTAGTTTGTCAGAGGAGACATAAATTCTGTAATCTCTGTGTTTCACCTTCTCCAATGGGGAAAATACATTGTTACAGATTCTGCGTGAGAGCTCTGCTGAGCAGGTATTCCTCTGCCAGTATTCAGCAATGCAGTAGTGCTGTACTCTGTGCTGGGCTCTTGGAGGCCCAGTTGTAACAAGTATATTTCTGAATGTGTGAGATTTCTAAGTTCTGAAGTTGCAGAAAGCAGATTTCCCTCCTGCTCAGTAAGGGAATGATATGCCTTTTGTATATGCTTGTGATAGTGTGTGTTTTATCCTTGGAGGTAATGCAGGCATCTATGTTAGATAGTTAATTAATTTTTTTAAAGTACTTTTAACATGAAAAGTGCAGCTCTGTGCAAGAACCAAATTTAATTGTGAGTCCTGTGATTAAAAAATTGTTTAGAATAACTAATCCAGTCTTCTGGGAGATCTGAGCGTCTCCAACCCTTAAATAACCTGGGTATTTAATAATATTACATCACATGGCATCCAGCATAAAAGCGGGTAACACCTTTCAGGGCCTGGAAGTAGTTTTATTTGAATTGTCACATAGGGTAAAACTGCTGCTCTGATTGAATAGCTACTGCTGCTCTAGAGTATTAATTAGAAAAAAAAGTTTATTGGATAATGTTGGCTTTAAAAAGAGAGAGCATTATTTTAAAATCTTTATTTTCATTGAAACAGAACCTGAAGGGTCTCTTTTGTCTGTATATTTGTTTGTTTACTCGATTTTTTTTTTTCTTAGAACTATTTTGATGGAAAACTTTCCCCTCAAGGGAAAATGCCTTGGATTGAATACAATCACAAGAAAGTATCTGGCACCGAGTTCATTATTGACTTTTTGGAAGAGAAGCTTGGAGTGAATTTAAATAAACACCTTGGTCCACATGAAAGAGCTGTTTCCAGAGCTGTGACAAAAATGGTGGAGGAGCACTTGTACTGGTAAGTTTGCATGGCAAAGCTGGCTGCATTCCTGTGCTGTCAGCTCTGCCCCTGAGCTTGTACCCGGACATGAGTGCTTATTTTCTCTTGCAGAAAACTTGGGTACCCAATTGTTAATTTCACAACTCTCTTCATCCTAGAAAACTGCTGCTGCTTTCTGTGTACGCTAGTATGAGCCAGGGGTAATTTCCCTGAGAATTTGTTACACTGTGTAAGGAAGGTAAAGTCAGGCCCTTTGCCTGCAGCTTTGTAGAAGGAAGCAGCAGTGGGATGTTCCTTCGTCCTGTTTAGTGTGACCTCCATATAGAAACAGTCTTTTTAATAAAGAGCAAAACATCAAGGTGGCTGAATACATCTGTGGTTTGGGGACGCAGGGGAACAAATCCAGTGTTTGTAGTGAATCTGGAATATTGTGTTCTTACAATTACTGATCTTAATTCTGTGTGTGCAATTACAATATGGATTATTGCCTTTCCTTGTAACACAGGATACTCCTGTAAATATGTATTGTTGACGGTACTGCCAATTGATAGGACACAGTATTAGTCACAGTATCCTGAAAAGCTGAAATATGTGTATGAATGGAAAATAGAAATGGTACTTTATGCATTTTACTGACACCTTTGAAAATAACACCTGTCATTCCCCTTGCTTTACATTTCAGTCCTTTTTAAGTGCCCTATCCTGACTGAATTCATAGAAGTATCAGGTGGACATGGCATCTGGGATGCTGCATATGATGCCTCAGCAGGCACAAGGCTTCTTCCCAATACTGTGCTTTCTAGTATGGATTTAAGCCCTTGCTATACTAAGTTTTGCATTTATGTTGCACTTCTTTTCTTAGAAACAGTGTGCGATTTTAAATTGAATGCATTTACTTGCTTTTTCTTTCACCTTGTGATCAAAGATGAGCAGCAACACGTGTACATATAGTTCTTCAAATAATTTTTAGTGTCTCCTCAGAACAAATTTAGCATTAAGTAGCCAGATTGAAGCGATTTGATTTAGAAGTGTAATCTCTGCCTTCCAAGAAGTGCGACCTTCACCAATTATATCCATCTGCAGTGTCATAGCCTCAAAAACGTGACACAAGCAGCCTGCAAGTGTAACCTTTATTTCATTTTTCCACCTTCAGTTACTATAGCTGCCAAAGGGAGGATGAAGCCTTTTAGTTCCCTAATGCTTCATCTCTCTGCTTTAGTATCAGTTGTTTCGTGGTTCACAGATTTACCTGCTTTAAATGTATCATTACTGATGACAAGCTAATACTGCTGTTGTGTCTCAATTGCAAACTGTGCTTTGTTCTGTGAAGCTGTTGTCTGTCCATCCAGGCTCCCTCAGAGCTGATTTGGCATTGCTGGACATGACACAGGGGAGCGTGGAGGACAGGTATTGCAAATTCAGGCACTGACCCAGGGAAGTGGTGTCCAAACGGATGGACAAAGTTACATCAAATAAGGACAGAGATGTGCATACCTGGCTGTGTATCTCTGTTGCCTTTCCTGTCTAGTCACACAGCTGAGTTTTTCCAAGGCATGTATTTTTGCTGCAGTGTAGTAAAACATCCAGCTGCAAGTCTTACTTTATGTCCCTGCTGTGTGGCTGTAACAGAGGCTTGATGCGTTGGTGAGGTTATATCATGTGGGTTCCCTGTACTGGGCAAAGCCTGAGCCGTGAGGCATTACAATTGTATTGCTGTAATTCCTGGATAACAGCTCTGACCATCTTACAGTTACACCAAAATAAACCAAGGCTTTCACTGTGTAGGGCCACATTTCTCCTTGACAGCATTTTATCTGTGGTTGTAGGATCCCTTTCCATCAGTCCCTGAACCTTCCCACTTCCCGCCAGAAGCTTAGGGTTTGTTCGTTGTGTCCTTCAGTCCCACAGTAAAGAATTTGTAACACAGTGATGCCTGTCTGCAGAATAAGGTTTATCAAGCCTCCAAAGCAGTGATAGAAAATGTGATTCGTACTGTTTTATTGCCAGCAGCATGCAAAGTAACTTCATCATAAATAAATAATACTGCGTTACATTTATCGAACAAGGAAGCGAAGTACATCCTGTCTCTGGATGGAGCTAATCCTGGTGGGTGCTCAGCATTCCTCTGGAAATGTTTGGCTTTTGCTGAGGTAATTGCTCATCTTCACCAGTTGGTGCCCCTTACAGGTGGAAATGGCTGCTCTGGCTGTTGTGAACCTCAGCCTCTGGACACCCTGCTTCCGGCCCAGACTGTGGCACCTGGCAGGGGTCAGGCAGAAAAACAGTGAGTGAGTGTGCTTATTTTTGTGCTGGGATTAGAGCATATCTGTGAGATGCACTAGGCTGATTCGGAGCTGATGCTAGAGCTCCTGCCCCTGGAGAATGCCATAACCATTAGGTTTTTGCTATGTTTAAATTTGCAAAAGAAAAAAAGCCTGCTAACCTGAATGGCTGTTGGGCCAAGCCAGCAGGGAAGAGATGGGAGTGGAACAGTTTTGTGGCTCTCACCTCAGGTCCTGGATCCAGTGCAGACCTCTCATCTGCTGTAGGCTTGCTCTGGGTCTCCTCCACTGCCTGCAGTGACCTGTGGGCCCTCAGAAACTAGCGGGGCACCCATAGCCACCTTTGGGGATGCGTTGAGTTTTTGGTGTATCTGCAGCACGTTCATGGGATTGGACCTCTATGTAAGATGGGTGTGATCCTCACTTCCTTCCGAAACTGGCATGCTGGGCTTGATGACACTGCTGGGATTCAGGCCAGGCAGCTCCTGGTGCCTGGAGGGGTAGCAGTCTCCTGTCACTTTAATCTCAGGAGAGGGATCTTAGGTCGGTGACACTAATGTGCTTAGCTAGACCATAAAGCCTTGAATATTCAGCTTAAGCAGACTATCCCATTAGATTGCTTTAGCTGTATTGTCAAACACAACTGTAGTGATAAGTGTATATCTATATATACACACATATCCAGGCATATATGTATTTGACTCATTTCTTGCTTTGTCTTTCAAGAAGAACCCGTAAACGTCATATGTGACTTGAGTGCTTGAAGTACAGGAAAAGCGTGGTATGAGAATACAAATGAATATGACTCTGGTCAGTGTTCAGACCTGCTATGTGTTAAACATAAAATATGTTTATAATGTAAATATGTTTAAATACATCAAACCAGTTGTAAGCACAGTGTCTCTCCTACTGCTAACAATGATGAGACTTGAGTGCTACTGGTGGCATAGAAGCCAGTTGCTCTGGGAAGTCGCACAGCAGGTGGAGTTTCTACTGCTGATTGTGGAATGAATTTGTTATAATCCTTTTGTATATCAAGAAATTCTGGTTTGCACACGTTCAGATAGGAAAAATAACCCCCAGTTCACATCCTTGTGAATGCTTTCCCCTTGCCTTGGTGTTTAGACAGTTTTGGGATAATCAGGCAAGCTGCTGTTGATGAGTCACTTTCTTCATCTCCTCGCCTGATTTATGTATTGAGGCCAAAGCTGCTGTTACATTTAGACTTCAGATTTACTTCTCCTCTACAGCATTGCTCTTTAATGCATTATTTTTTTATTTATACTCTAAGATTTGTACAGATGTGCTGGCACAAATGGGAGTGTTAATGTTTCCCAAAATATTCTGTTCAGGCCAATATTTAAAATAATTATGTCATCCCATAAATACTAACTGTAGTATAAAACATATAGTTATGTGGTGCTGAAGTAGATTTTCTAGACTACCCGGTTTCTGGCATTTCCTAATATTTTGTAATGTTGATAATACTCAACTGATGTATTCTGAGCAGAAGAGTGATGGGTGAAATTAAGTGCTCAGAAGCATGTTTTGGTAGGAAACACAGATTAATGAACCTTTGAATAGAATTCTTTTAACAAAGTGCTTGTAAAGTCAGTTTTAAAAGTGTTTTTAACTCTCTGTGAATCTGAACCTACTTTTTTCCTTGCTTTTGTGTACTTAGAGCTATAAAATTTTAGAAGCAAACTCTGATTTTCTATTTAGCTGTCTTCATTGCCCATGTACATTTGAGATCTGGGACATCTGACAGTTCTACTCGTTCGAAGTCAGAAGGTAAATAAGGTAAATAGGGGAAGAGGAGGGGCAGGCATGAACTCTTCTCTGTGGTGACCAGTGACAGAACCTGAGGGAATGGCCTGAACTTGTATCAGGGAAGGTTTAGATTGGGTATTAGAAAAAGGTTCTTCACCCAGACAGTGGTTGGGCACTGGAACAGGCTCCCCAGGGAAGTGATCACAGCACCAACCCTGACAGAGTTCAAGAACTGTTTGGACAATACTTTCAGGCACACGGTGACAAGCAGATGTCTTAAGATTTGTGCTTGACAGTTTAGCCTAAGCAGGATTACCTAAATCCTGTGCAGTTTTGTGTTGCTGTCCTGGTTGTTAAACACCTGATCTGATTTCTGCCTGTTCCAGACCCAAAGATCTTCTCCCCCAAGAGCAAGCAAGTAAGCTCTAGGGAAATGTATTTTTACTTTAAAGTATAGGCTAATTAGCTTTGTGGGAAACCTTGTTGATTCTGTTTTATGAAATTAAGACCATCTTGGACATGGTTGGTCATTCAGGGTGCAGTGCTAGCTCACTGGTGTGGTTGGAGTGAGCAATAGTAGAGGCAAGTCCATATGGCAAAGTTAGTCTTGTGCAATTGGGGTGACTTCTAAAAAATGCTGCAGTGAAGTCTCCTGTCTTCTTTTTCTGTTTTGTTTTGCCTTCTTGTTGCCCTTCTCCAGGCCAGGCCTGTTGTCCTAAAGCAACTGAGTTGTGTTGCAGAGTTGCTAGATGAAGCAGGTCAGGTCCGTGCTGGGGTAGGAGGGTCTTTGTAGCATGACAGAGCAGTGCTTTCAGTGACCAAGTTTTTCTTTGCTTATTCAAGTATTAAGTAATAACTTACAGACTGGGAGAAGAGCTCATTGAGAGCAGCCCTATGGAGAAAGACTTGGGCGTTCTGGTGCATGAAAAAGTGGACAAGAGCCAAAAGTGTGAGGCGGCCAACTGCATACTGAGCTGCATCAAAAGAGATCAAGAGAGGTGATTCTCTCTGTGTCATCAGACCCCACCTACATTGAGCTTTGAAGTTCCCAGCATAAGAAAGATGTGGACCTGTTAGAGAGGGTCCAGAGGAGGGCCACAAAGATGAAAGGTGCTCCAGCACTCTGATCCTGTGAAGACAGGCTGAGAACTGAGTTGTTCAGCATGGAGAAGAGAGGCCTCAAGAAAGACCTCATTGCAGCCTTCCAGTACCTAAAGGGCACTTAGGGAAAAGAGGAAAACTGACTTTTACATGGGCAGATAGTGATAGGACAAGGGGGAACAGTTTTTTAGATTAGATGTTAGGAAGAGAGTGGTGAGGCACTGGAACAGGTTGCCCAGAGAAGTTGTGGATGCCCCATCCCTGGACATACTCAAGGCCATGTTGGATGGGACCCTGAGCAACCTGATCTAGTGGGTAACATCCCTGCCCCTGGAGTGGGAGTGGAACCAGATGATTTTTAAGGTCCCTTCCAACCCAAGTCATTCTATGATTCTATGGTGTAGACAGTATTTGTAATTATTTCCTAGTGTTTGCATCAAGGCCAGAGTTTTTCTTCCTATTCAGAACTGTACCTGCTGTGAAACATGACTACTGCAATGTTCCACTCTATAGAGTGCCCTTATGCTTTAGGCCAGTCTTCTTTCCATCCTTCTTAAATACTGTTTTACTTTGTTCCTGGAGCAGGGTAGTCCCACACCACATCTGCCCGACAAAGTTAATGCTTTAGGAGCTTCAGTAGCTGTTTGCTGCTGTGCTTGTTGGCTTCATGTTCCTCCTGTGTTGCTGGTGCCTCTGCTGAATCTGGCTGTTTCGAACTCTGCTGTGCTGAAACCAGCTCAATGACTTGAGTTGATCCATCTAGTTTGAAAAACAAGGATTGTGCAGAACACCCCCATTCAAAGAGAGGTATTGAAGTGTATGAAATGTCAGCGGGATGCTTTTGTCATATTAGTATGGTGCAAGAGGTTGTTGAGAAACCTATTGAGGGTAAAAGCCATTAGAAGCATAGCAGGTGCATTTTTGTTCTTCATTGTTTATACATTTGCAGCAAAACCTGTGCATGCCTCACTATTACTAACTTCAGTGAAACCAGTTTGAGCAGAAGGCAGTGAACTGCTGTGGACAACTTGTAATAGAATTAAAATACTTTTCACCCATTTTGTTGGGAGCATTCTAAATTTGAGCACAAAGTGGGGTTGTTTTCAGCTATTACAGCAAAATACTCTCCTTTCACCTCATGTTATTAGTAATTCAAGTAAAGAATCTGTGGAAATTTAAAATATTAGAACATTTTCATGGTGGAAATGTAATTGTTCCCTGATAGTAGTGCTGAATTCAGCATTTACCGTGACACATGGGAGTTTGATAAAATGTACATGATGAAAAAAAGTTATAGGAGTTCTTCAAGAGATACTGCTTTTTTTTTTCCCCTTTCCTTTTTTGAATTAGGTGATCCATATCAGCACTAAGAAAATTATATGGAGTTATAAATATGTACAATGATTAAACTGAAGTCATATTCCAAACTAAAGCAATGGAGCTCTGGTCATATTGGAAATGGAAACATTTGATTATTAAATCAATATTTAATATAATTGTGTACATGAACTTGCATCTTTTGATATTTCAACTTTTCTATCTAGCTTCACTAGTTTGTCAGTCTCCACGAGCCTCTTTTCATACAATCTCAAATATGTGAATCCACTTTTAGGGTTTTTTCCATTTGGAAATTGTTACAAACCTAATAGAATATGGGTCCCAACTCCCAGTGTTTCTGAGACCCTGCAGGCATCATATGTCTGTCATGTCTACTTTGAGATGTCTTTAGCCCTTTTTCCAACATCCCTTGAACTTGGTGACCAAAGTTGTATATGTGGTCTCTTTGGTTTGTTTGTAATTTCAGGAGATGCTGGTTATTAAAAAAGTTAATGTTTCTTTTTTTCACAAGTTTCTGGAGTTGCAACAGCAAAAAATCAAGTTTTTGTTTGTCTATAATATTATTAAAGAACAAAAATTCATGTAGGAAACAAAAATTTTAGCTGGTGAGAAAAATTTTTATAAAAAGACTTTTCAAAAGAATATTATTTGCCATTCAATAAAGCATGGGATACAACAGATATCCTTTAGAAATGTCTCTCTCATAAAATCAACATTTTGAAGAGAGGAAAATGTACAACAGAAAACCAACCCAATGACCTCTACCCCTTCATTTTTAAAATTTTATTTTTAAAAGATTGTGTAATCATTACTTTCTGAGGAGAAGAGAGATCTTCTGAAAAATTACTGTTGGAGAAAAGTTATTGGTTGGCTAAGTTTCAGAGTATAGAGAGTAAGGAGAACATGTTGGTGAGAAAGATTGATACCTTTGTGGGCTGTTTTGTTGTTATTGTGTTCCCCAGGTCTTTGCAGTCAGATATCTTTAGCTAATAAATCCCTTTTGCACTGCATTTTGTTACATGAGTTTAGCAGAATTCTACAACTTTTATATTTCAATATGAATCTCATTTTCTGTTGAAGTGAATAATGATTTACTGAGAGAATAAGCACTGGGCAGTCTGTGTAAGTACTGCAAAGTCGGTTTGCTCTGCTGTCACTCCAAGTTGCCCCAGGGTCTGCTGTTCTGCTGCCTCTCCATCGGGGCAGTGACTGCTCATCTGCCTGACCTTTGAGCCTTGGCAGGGTGGTGGTGGGCTGTCTGGGGATCACACTGCTATAACTTATCTTTGCATCCTTTTAGGACTTTAGCTTATTGCCAATGGGTGGAAAATCTTCATGAGACACAAAAGATGGTTTCTCTTTTTGGCCCCTTCAGCGACTTGCTGAAGTGGATCTTCTGCCATCTGACCAAAGGAATCGTGAAGCGGGAAATGTACGGCCATGGCATTGGCCGCTTCTCGGAGGAGGAAATGTACACGCTGATGGAGAAGGACATGCGGACTCTGGCAGGCCTCCTGGGTAAGGTACAGTGAGTTGTGTGTGGTCTGTTCACAGCTCTGTCCACAGGATAAAACTGACTTCAAGTGCTTCCTGACAGCTTGATCACATACACAGATAATCTCATTTTGGCAGAAGGTAGAGGCTGCACTGCTGCTGTCATTCAGTGCCACCCCTTGCTCTGGCAGAGAAAGTGTATCTTTCCCCACTGTTTGCTTCCAGATTGTGTGTCTAGAGGCATAAGAGGCTTTCTTCTCTGACCACTGAGTATGTGTGTCTAGAGGAGCAAAAGATAGCCTGCAGTTTTCGAAGAGCATATTGCTATATGAATTTAGGAAAATGTAGCATTTAATTCTGCAAATGAAACCTCTTATTTATGATTTTTGGGGATGGGGTGTTTGTCTCATTTTTTATTTCATGGGACTTGTGGCTGTTTGCTAAATCATTATGAGGCTGGCATTTGAAAACCCTTTGCAGATGTTATTTTGATGAGCTGAACTTTGTTGTATTTGGTTGGGTTAGCTTTATTCAAAGCTCCTAGTAGGCAGTGGTTGTGTGTTGTCAAAATAGGTGAGTTTAAGCTTTTTGATTATCATAATCCAATCCTATAACGTTATTTTTAATGTGACCTCACTTAGTTAGAATTACATGAACCTCATTTCTGTTGTGTGGCTCAGGCTGTAATCTGCACTGGAGCTGTCTACACTGCGCTTCCTGCCTTCTGGTCTGCTGAGAGCTAAGCATATTGTGTGTCTGTGTAAAATTTAGATTTTGAGGAATTGGTTTAGGGCAGATTGCTGCTTCTCTTGAGCTTTTGTCTCTCTTGTGCAAGGAATCACAAGAGATGGTCCCTGTCTGGCCACTTTGTTTTCTGTTATGATTGCTTTAAAGAGGTGGCTGAGTGCAGGACAGGAGAGACTGTGCTCCAAAGGGAGAACATACTGCACGTGCTCTAAAGAGATAAGTGTGGAGTGGATGAAGGGAGCAAGGTGAGGAAAGCCCAGCAGAAGGAAGAAACTGAGTGATTGCTCAGAAAGGGAAAGAAGAAATGCTTCTGAACTTCCGAGGTGTTCTGGAAAAGAAGGTGTTTGCAGTGGACTTAGATGAGGCTATGTAGAGTTTTCTCTAAGTCTGTTTTCTGAAACAAACCTGCCAAGTTGCTGGACTGGGAGCAAAGTGGAAAAAAGACATGTGATGCATGGGCACAATGGGCAAGGGGAAGATTTGTTGACTACTCTTTTTCTGACAGTACTTTCTCATGCTGCATTTTGTTTGTTAAGAAAAATGGTTATCTATTCTAGTCCCTCTTCAAAGAAAACCTGTTTCTTGGCACTGAAGAGTCCCTTTTCTGTTAGGGGGAGGAAGGGAGGGAACAGCTTACTTTAGAAGGGGAGGTCTGATCATATCTGCTGCAGAGCTGTGGCCAGCTCAAGGTACCCTCCTCAGTGGGACTACTGTTGCTGTAGTTTTGAGATTGGCACTGTGTTGCTCCATGTTCATTACAAAGAGGAACGGAGTTGGGGCAGGAGCTGGAGCAAGTTCAGCCTGTTAGCTCAGCAGAGCCCCATGATTCTGGCTAGACAACACTGGCAGGCTGCAGGGAGCAGCAGTGGATGTGTCTGTGCTAAAGTCATCCCTATTTGCCATGAGTAGACAGAGCCTTCAAAGGAAAGCTAAAACATGTTCTCAAGTACCTGCAAAAGTTCTAATTTGCTTATTTGAAGTCTGCATCCTTCCATCTCTGGAGTCTGTACTGACACTCAGATTTGTAAAATTTTGAGTTCAAAGAGATCATTTAACTGTCTAGACATATTTCTGTGAATCAGACTGCTTGATTGCTGTTTTGAGACCTGTGCCTTTTTGCTGGCTAAGGATGGCTTTCTAAAAGCCATCCACTTTTAAATATGAGATTTCAGAAAGCAGAGGTGCCACCACTTTTGTTAGTAATTGGTAGTAGATGTTAGTCACTATCAAAATCTGTTTAAAATCAGACTTGCTTCAAATGGGAGTTTGTCCAATTCCAGCCCGCAGGCAGATGCTTTTCCTAGTTCTTCCTTCCTTTCTGGGTGATTTGGGTCATCTCCCTGTGAAGGTAAATGTTATAATCAGTCTCTTGCTTTTGTTTTTCATGGGAAAAAGCACTAGAAATCCTAAAGCACTTCTTCACTGTATCAGATTTTTAATTGTATTATACACATACCAGCAGAGGTTTTGTTCTCCTTCCAGATTGTTGTTAAGAGTGTTCCTGTGTACTTCAAAAAGTCTTGATGGGCGTTTGCTGTATTCCTGTTATTTTATTACATTACCAACTGAACATTGTACTTTTTTTTCATCTTCCCCTCTGAAATGGATGTCAGATTAGTTGGTGTGTGGTTACGTGAATCATTATATTTGCCTTTTTGCTTATGGGTGAGTTCATCTACTTTTTGATAATTGCCTTGATTTTCATTAACATCAGTATGCTCATGTTTTCTCCAACCAGCTGTTTATGTTTGGGTCTAGTAAATGTGGCCTCCAGGTGGTATCCTGGAATGGGTAGAGAAGGTGGGATGAAGACTTCCAGACTGACTAGAGACTGCTCTGTTTCATGGGGGGAAGGAGAAGGTGGTCAGTCAGCTTATTGCCTGCACAATCTTTGTGAGATTCCCCTCCACATATATGTACCCAAGTGTTTTCCCAGAAGAGGAAACAGTTGGGATTTTGGCTGTTAGAGGGCAATCTTAAGAGCTTAAAAAGGATGCCTATCATGCAGAATAGCTGCACATACCAAACTGTACCTGTCAGTTATCAGGCATATCAGATTAATGCTCCCCGTTTTTTAACAGGGACCATTCACATGGGAACAAGAATAACTTTTAAATTTTAAGAGCTGCTTCCAGAGAATGATAACTTGGCAGCTACCAGTTCTTATGACACTCATTTTGACATTCCCAGTCACATCTTGGGTGCTTTTTTTTTATTTTTCATTTCTGAGAATCATTTTTCTGTCTCCCTTGTACCCATTTCCCTGACATACTTCTCCAGATCTCTTATAAACATGGAAATTGGAACTAACCCTCCCATGATGGATCAGTCTGCTACATTGGTATCATCTTGCTATTTGTCCTGAAGTCTTTAAACCACAAATGTAATTTTCTTGTAGCTGTTTCCTACTACCTGCTAGTACTGTAAGAAAGTGTGGGGAATGAGCATATGAATTAGTGATATATATAAATATACGTTTTGGTAATTGTTTAAAAGAGGCAAGTGAGTGAGCAATGCCCATAAATTTCTTGGTGCCCTTTCAGCTGTCTGCCTGCCTCAGGCTTTTTTTGGGAGATGGGGATTTTAGCAGGGAGTTGCAGGGCAGCAGCTTCCTGAACTGGATTTTGAAAAGCACTTGATGCTTTGTGAAGGGCAGGGGTGCTCAGAGCTGAAACACAGAGGTGAGTCTAACCTGAATGTGAGCCTCTAAAGTTACTTGAAATGCCCTGTAGCAGCCTGCAAGGGCTGAACATGCTGCTGTTGGAAGGGTGCAGGTCTTCTGCCTGTGTCTCAGATCTGTTTCTTGCCGGTGTTTCTTGACCCAGTGCTGAAGTAGCTGCTTTTGAATCCTCTGGTGTGTGCCTTTGTAAATAGTGGAGCTGTGTGCTCTCAAATTCCCAGGCAGTACATATTTGATCCAAGTCCAGTGTGACCAGGTGATTTCATTTCTGTTGGATTAGCCAGGGGATGCAGAGAGGTGTTTGAGATGATCAGCACTGTGGCAGCCTTGATGTGATAGGCACTTTGTAATCTGGCCTAAAAATGAACACAGAGATATCTGGTCTATCAGAAAGTCTTCTGGACAAAAGTTGCACTGGAAGTTTTAGTTTTGAGAATGAATTGGAACTGGTAGGAGAAAACGTGCATAGAGGCCATATTATGTGGTGCAGCATGACTTAAAACCAGATTTACAGTTTTATGAACCCACAGTTTTATTTCCTCCTCTTGCACTTTGTTTCCGTGCACCTCAGTGTGTAGGGTGTATTGTGCCTGGTGAACAAGAGAGAGGGATGGTTCAGCCTTAGTTGTAACAAGATGGAAATGACAGTATTACTTCCCAGCACAAATCACTATGGATTGAATCTCAAGGCCCGGTTGTATGATGCTAAATTCCTAGTGTTGGCATGTAACTGTGGCTTAGGGACCAATTTTTGAGCTGTTTTTGAGATCAATGAATGCTTAGGTGTCAGATAAATACTGAAAAAACACAACATTTACCCTGTACAGAGTTTTCAAACAATAGATTGATGCAGCTGTGAAAGAGCTGGGGAGATTTAACTCCATGTTACAATGACATCTGACAGGCCAGAGGAGGTTATTGTTACTGGTTATTCCTGAGCACCGCTTTGGCAGCATTCCTTATACTGTACGCTGGAATTTGATGCATTTTACTGCTGGACAGTTCCTCTAGACTCGCTCAATAACCCTAACATTTAATAACCTGCTGAATTACAGGCAGTTTACTATGGTCAGGGGAAGAATGTCCTGGGGAGATGGGATAACTGGATTTTGAGAATTCAATTACATACCACGTTTCACAGAGTTTATAGCACTTCAGGCCAAGGCAGGAACAGTGCAAGCGGTTAACCTGACCTCTACAATGCTGCCTGTTTCACCTGCGTGCTCTATGTGTGGTCTTTGCTCCAGGTCTCATTCCTGTGATGGGAAAACGAGTTTATACTGGATGTTTTGTTGCAAACAGTGGCTTTGAAACATGATTTTTCTTCCCTGTCTTAGTTATTCATCTGTTTCTTTTTTTGGCTGATCAGATGAGTAAATAGAAACTGGATCTGCACGCATGAGAGGTGCACACACGTGACTAGCTTCTGTCAGCAAGTTCATGATTTTGAACCATGGTTGAAGAGTTTTGTGTTTGCACCAAGGTGAAAATCGTGCTGTCAGGCACCTGCTGGCTGCAGAGCAGGTTTTAAATGCAATAGAACTAGTACAGTGTGTGAGTGCTGCCAGCTGTGAGGATTGGAGGAGGTTCCTTGGCCGGTGCTGGCTCTGTTATTGGCCTGGTTATAGAAGCTGTGAGTGAGCATGGGGCAAGCTGCAGTTATGGATTTCACCCTACCAATGGCTTTGGAGTCATATTCAGTGTTGAATTCCTGTCTTTGAGGTAGTGAACCTTTTCATTTAATTGATTTTACTAAAAAAAAAAAACAAAACTAAAGACGTAACCATGGAATTGTTTTTTTTAATTGTGAAAAAGTAACAACTGGTCAAGAAATGTTTTCTGTTGTATTTACAGGTGACAAGAAGTACATTATGGGATCAACTGTTTCCACTGTTGATGCCACTGTCTTTGGACATCTGGCACAGGCAATGTGGACGCTACCAGGGACTCGACCAGAGAGACTAATCAAAGGTAAGAAAGCTTAAGATATCTCTGATGAAAAGCTCTTGGTGGCATTTTCCATGTTTACACTTGGAGCACCTTGGAAGGACATTTTGAAGACTGCAGTACTTCAGCTGCATCACAGACTGTTCTTGCCTTTGATGTAGCATTTGTATCTTGTAATGTTGTTTTCTCTTAAAATTCACGTTTGTTTTCTCTTTAGTGTTCTAGACAGTAATCGTTTCTATTCCTGTACTTGATCTTTTCCTTGTTTAAAATGGCAAAGGCGTAAAGCCTCTGAGGAATGAATGCTGGAGTTATCCAGCATATTCATGACAGAAGCAGAACCATGAGCCAAACTCTGCTGAACTGAGTAGTTTCCTTGATAGTAGAACTGCAAGTGCTATGGTCCCACTGAAATTACAGTTATTGAAGATGCTGGGCAAGGAAAAAATCCAGCCTGACTTTGGAATCACTGTGTTTTGGCATGAACTAGAAACCAGCATACCCCTCCCTACCACAGAGGGATTTTTTTTCTTGTGGAGTGGTGTAGATGTTAAAGTATCTTTACATCCCTTTTCAGGATAAAACCACTCAGTGTGAAAAATGGGAAGAGCTAAGGAGGAAAAGGATGTGAAATAGGTGTAAAAGGAAAGAATCTGACCTGTAAATCTACTCTGTGCAGGAGAGCTCTGCTAAATCGACAGTTAGGAGGCATAGACTTACTCTTTTCCTCAAAATATGAGCACTTGAGATGGGGAATTGGCTATGCAGTTCTTCCCATTGGTGTCTGGAGAATCACAGATGAAATTCTGAAGGGCTCACGGCTTTCTAGAAGGAATACTGTGTTTGTTGAATTAGTTTGTCTCTAATGGAAATAAATAGAAGGTAACAGATGGAAATACCTAAGCAGTATGGTTGATTCTTTGTACCCATCCACCTACTCATGCTACCGTGAGTACAGGTTTCACATACAGCTCCCCTTTAACATGCTATTATTTGTTTCTTCTTTGAATTTTTTAATGATTTATTCTGTAAGCATTCATGTATGTATAAATATAAGGTGTAAGGTACTAAGGCTGGGAGCACTAGGAGTGAACCACTGACCATATGAAAACTTAAAAATGTGAATTTATGTTGCAGACAGCACTGCCATCTGGTGGTGGAAAACCTAAATTCACTGCATTTAATAAGTGTATTGTGCATATATAGGATCAACTTCTGTCTTTAGGAAGTAGGTGTCTGCAATTAAGCAAAAAATTTTACTATGAAAACTACAATATTAGTGTCTTGTCTTCATTGATTTCTTTAGATGTTGAATTTGGGACATTTATTTTTCTATTTGCATGAACATACATATGTGTTTATTCCTGCATAACCTTTCTTGTTGTGTGTGGGTTAATAATATGGGTTTTAAGCTAGATGAAAGTTACAAACAGAGCTGCTGAGAGGATTGATGGGATCTTGGAATTTTGAAAACTCTTTGGAAAGACCCTGCGCAATTTCTTTCCAACAATGCTTATGTGTTTTTGCATTAGCAGGTGAGGTCGAGCATTATTGACTGGATCTATTTATTGAAATCTGTTGCATTGTGTTGCAGGTGAACTGATTAACCTTGCTATGTATTGTGAAAGAATAAGGAGGAAATTTTGGCCTGAATGGCACCACGATGATGATAACACTCTGTATGAATCCGAGGAAAGCAGTGAAGCAAGCAAGACTTACTCCCCTTTGCAGGACTTCAGTTTTTATTCAAGGACAGAAACATTTGATGAGGAAGGGAACAGTATTTCCCAAACGCCAGATACCGATTACACTGGACACTCCCTCTTTGATTCGGATGTGGACATGGATGAGTACAGAGATCATGAACAATGCAAGTGATATGTACAAGTGTCTCCCATTGTGCAGATAAGCTGTTTCTTGGGGTCAGTCTGATTTGTTTTCTCCTTCAGGTCAGGAAGAGGTTTATACCACTTTTCAAGAGACCATTGTGCTTGACTCAGCTGTCACGTGCTACTTGGACTATTTCAACTGTATTTCATTTTGTCTTACTGTGCAGGTGGAACCAAGGTAAACACTTATTTAAAACACACATGGGCAAGCTAGAGCTCTAGAGGACAACAGGACCTTTCCATCTACATTTTTGTTCATGTTCAAAAACAGATCCCCCATCCAAGTAGGACAGAATTCTGGGAAGTGGAGCATTTGTCACTGCTGGTTTGTGTTAATATCTTATCTTTACAGGAGTGGGTTGAGGACAAAAATGGAAGAGGCATGACTGGCACAGCTTTCTTCCATGGAAGAAAATGATTGACGCTTTAATGAAAAGGCCCTGGGGGTGCTGGTTGACTGCCTCTCAATATGAGCCAGTGGTGTGCCCTGGTGGATCAGATGTAACAGCATCCTGGATTGTATCAGCAATGGTGTGACCAACAGGACCAGGGCAGTGATTGTTCCCCTGTACTCAGCACTGGTGAGGGTGCACTTTGAGTCTTATGTTCAGTTCTGGGCCCCTCACTGCAAGAAGGACACTGAGGTACTGGAGCGTGTCCAGAGAAAGGCAATGAAGCTGGTGAAGGAGCTGGAACACAAGTCATGTGAGGAATGGCTGAGGGAGCTGGGGTGTTTAGCCTGGAGAAAAGGAGGCTCGGGAGGAGACCTTATTGCTCCCTACAACTACCTGAAAGTAGGTTGTGGTGAAGCAGGGGTTGGTCTCTTCTCTCAAGTAGCAAGCAATAGGATAAGAGGAAATGGGCTCAAGTTGCACCAGGGGAAGTTTAGATTGGATATTGGGAAAAACTTAGTCACTGAAAGGACTGTCAGGTATTGGAACAGGCTACTCAGGAAAGTGATTGAGTCACCATCACTGGAGGTATTTAAAAGCCACATAGATGTGGCACTTGGGGGCATTGTTTGGTGGTGGACTTGGGAGTGCTGGGTTAACAGTTGGACTTGATGATCTCAAAGGTCTTTTCCAATCTAAAAAATTCTATGATTTGGCAAAGTTTCAAGGGAATTTTATTTGCTAGCTGCTCATACTTTGGGTGCATATATTAGATTGTCTGCAGGTAAGAACCGCTCCCAGTTCTTTTTCAGACAGTCAGGGAAAGCTGGAGAAAAACGCAGTCTTACAGAAAGGAGCTGATCAGTGTTTCTTGTTCTTTGCAGAAGTTTGCAATCACTACTATAGAATGTTTTTATTCAGGAGGGAAATTTCAGTGTTAATGTATAATCTCCCAAACACTCATCTGGAATGTGTGTTGACCAAATTTCTTCTGTGTTTGTGAATTATTATTATGTTTTCACTCCCTGCCCCTGGCTGCTGTCAACTATTGCTAAGCAAGGCTGAAGAACTGGGATTTGTTGCTAAAAGCCTGGTGTGTCTCAGCAGTGGGTGCTTTGTGCTCTTTACCAACAGACATAGCAAACCCATGAAGGCTGCAAAGCAATTTGGGATATTAGTAGGCGTGTGATACCATATAGTTATAAGACGTTGGCCCAGGCAATGAAGTGCTTTGGAGCTGTCTGGGAAGGTGCTTCAGTGGGTGCTGGGCTCTGTGCTGGCTTACAGGGCACAATCCCTAAAGCTGATGCACGGGAGGCAGTTGAGATAGGACAGTTCTGTCAGCACTGCCATCAGTGGGAATATTCAGGAACTGAAAGCATGGCTGGAATTGGTTTTAAGTGACCTTCACTAGCACATCTGTGAATCTGGAACTTGGAATGATCATACAGCTTCTGATATGCTTCATGTTCTTGTCTCCCTAAATGCAGGTTAGAGATGAGAAAAATCCATTGGACTTACTCATGACTTTGAAGTTAAGCGTGTACATCAATGTTGCTTGGCCATGACTAGTTGGTTTTAAGTAGAGATAGAGCATATAGAACATTAAGACAGCTGTCATATTTGTAAACGTGCATATAAAATCAGGTGTCTGACTGCAGACTTTGCTGGTGGCTTGTTTAAAAATATTTTAATTACGACTTTCTCAGTGATTTACAGTTAGATGAATCAGGATCCCTCAGCAAAATTTTTATAATGTGTTGGTTGTGCCATATGTTTTGGGAGCAGACAGGGCAGACAACTACTTTAGGATGTTAATTGTTAGTAGTTGTAATAGTCTGGAGCTTGAAATAACTCCAACTTTCAATGAATAGCTTACTGTCTTGGATCCTGGAGTGCCTCCTGCAGAGGAAAGTGCTTGCTCTGGGGAAACACAGAGCTAGCCATTGCTCTGAAATCAGGGGCACACGTGTCTGCAGTGAGCTCCCAGGTCCGTTCATGTATGGGAGCCACCGCTGCAAGAGCTGACGAGTTTGGTGTGAACTTGCACCTGTTTCTTCAATTCCCTAGGCGTATCCTTGGAGCCGTGTTCCGGTCGATGTGGGCAAGTATCATTTGCAAAGTGAACCAAAACCGAGAAGGAAGAAGATATCATCCAGTTACTTGGGACCTTTCTCAGGAAACTAAGCACGAGAATAGGGCACATGAAGATAAGTCTTGGGCTTGAAAGCAGTGATGGCCTGAAATGCCTGTGTAACTACATGGCCAAATCAAGACAGATTTTATTTGCAAAAATCAAAGTATTGATATTCTGAATGAAAGGCATATACATCTAAAAGCTCCTCTTTGAAAACATTACTGTGGTGGGAATTCTGATGGAGGTGTTCTCATTCATTTACCCATGCATGTTTGAAGGCTGTGCTTTCTCGGTTTCTTTCAGCATTGTGAGGTGTGCAGCTGATGAGTCCCAGTTATTGAAAGACCAGCCTGAATTCAGTGGACCAGCCTCAGTTCAGTATCACATTTATAATTTTGGTGGGCTGACAGATCTGTCCGTGGCAGTGGCCCTTGAAACACAGATTAACCAGAAGTCAGCAATGTCATTTTACCCTCCCATGTGCATGTGACCAGATCTGGATTTTGTGTGGCCACAGGCAGAGGCGGGTGAAGAGACAGGAGACGCCAACACGATGCACAGCTGGTGTCATGCCACGGCTTGGTTTGTCTGCCAGCGGTTGGAGCTTCTGAGAGGGCAGGTAGAGCCGATGCCGTGGCAGAGATGGAGGTGTTTGACAGGGCTGTGATTGTATTCTCACCTGGCATTCTTTGCTTTTGTTTCACATGACTGGTGTGCCTCAGCAGAGGCTGAACCTCATCCTGATCCTGACCAGCCAGGTAATGGGCATGCCCTCAGAGGGGCTGAGGAAGGATCAGAAGGGGTTGCAGAAGGATAAGTGGCTTTCTGCTGTCAGCTGAGTTTTTCAGGGTTAATCAGTGAGGTGAATGTATTTTGCAGCTCATCACATGCCTTCCCCTTTCTGAGGGACTGCTCAGCTTACTTTAGAGGAGAGGTTAGTTGGGAGAAGTTAGTTGGCTTTTTCCTCATTACAGCTACTTTGCTGTAATGCCTTTTTGATTTTGGCCATGTTCAAATTGGAGGTGAAATTCGGAAACGGCATCTCTTTAAGAATTTGTAGGTGTATTTTATCAAGGTTGGGTAGGAAATCTTTGGCTTTATTTGTCCCTTCTAGAAACAAATATTGACTATTAGACCTCTTTAAAAGGTTTTGATCCATGCTTTTTCTTTTGAAAGCTGGTCTTGGTAAAGTATTGTGGGAAAACAAACAAACAAGAAGTTTAAGGAGCCAAACTTTTTTAACAGCTATGAAGAAGTGTTCATTTGTTTTGGTTTGCATGGGGAAAAAAAGAGATGTGTTTTCTTAAAAAGGGAACATTTTTTTTTGACTTTCCAAATTTTGCTAAAAGAGCAACATTTTCTTGGTCCTGCAGTGTCTTTTTAGTTTGAGGTTTTTTTTCCATTCCATCATATCTATTTTTAATGTTAGTGCTGAGGGGCTGTACAGAGCTAAAAATAGTTAGAGACTATCTTTATTTCCTTTTTTTTTCTTCTTTTTCTTTTTTTTCCTCTCTCACTGATCAAAATTGCAAGCAAGTTCATTGTAGGGATGCTGGAAGTCCTGGCTGTGCTGCTGATGGGGGTGAGGGTCATCAGATGTCTCTGCAGCCATCAAACTTGGGGCAGCTGTGGATTGCCAGCCTCCTGGTGGGTGAGCTGGGATGGCTGCTTTTGTCTGGAGCTGGAGGATGAAGGATACCACTATGTTATGTCTGAGGTGACACGCACCTCATGTTTTTCCATGAGTGGGGGTCCCACTGCCACAGTCAGACACTCACTGTGGGGTGATGTTAGGAAACGTCCAGGGACCCTTGACAAAAGAGTCAGATGCCCATGAGGTCTCTGAGAGCATCACAGCTGCCATCGCCAAACCTGGTCCCATCCACAGCCCCAGGCCAGTTTGGGGGAGATGGTGGTACATGGTACTGGCAGAAATAAAGCTGTTGTGGGGCTCCTCTACACTGTCCAGCCCCTCTCAAAATAGGACAGGGGAGCCCTTGAATGGTCATTGGAGGGGGCAGAGTGGGCCATGAGGAAAGTGTCAAGTGGTGGGTTGCTGCAGGAAGACTCGGACTGCACCTGCAGCCTGGATAATGCCACTGTTCCAGTGGCCAGGGCGGACCCCTGCTCTGCTTATGACCTGGAGCATGACCCCATATCCTGATGAGGAGACAGTGCCATTTCTCCTGGTTACTTTGCCTTAAATACCACCAAAGGCTGAGTACTGCCTTTGTTTCCATAGTGCTGCTTTAAGAGAATGAGTAGTTGGTCTGCTCCTCATTTGGCAAATGGGAGTTTAAAGCAAGCCCTATGTTCCCACTGGAGTTAGATTTGAAGCAGTCTGGTGTTTTTTTTTTTTTTTACATGAATTGCAGTATTTGACTGTGTGACACTCTGTCGTGTGTGTCAGAAGGGATTTGTTTACCCCTGTTGGACTCATTGGCTCTGTCAGCAGAGCTCACTGTTACCGAGTGGGGGAAACAGGAGCTGGGATATAGGTCCTACAGAAATTCTGCAAATGTGGTGTTTGATTTAAAAACCAAACTGAACCTGATGTTTCAGATCTGGAGGACTGTTTCCATCCAATTATAGCACTGCAAGTAACACATTTTGATCTTTAAAACCTTGGCAATGTCCCTCCAGATCTATATTCTCTTTGAAAAAATACTGCCTGAAATATTTCTGCAGCAACAGTTCAGGCACAAATTTGCTTTTGTCAGTGATGTCTGCTCAAGTAATCATGACAGTTTCATACTGTTTTCCTTGAAAGGGCTGTATCTGTCAGATGCTAAACCTTACAAAATATTGCCTGCTGGAAAAGTGTGTTATGTGCAGATTTATGCAGGGCAACTCACCAAGCGAAATTTGTGTGGCAGGGGATGAATTGAAGTGGATCTTGTCCTTAGATGTTTGAATAAAAATTTGAGTCTATTTTCTGACAAGTTTGGCCTAACCCTCCCCTCCTTCCCCAAATACTGCAAAAGTGTGACTTGGGCATGTGATAGGAATAAAGCAAATTATGCTCTCTAAATGCAGAATTAAGTTGGGTGGCCCAGTAACTGGCGTATGGAAATGGATACATGTAGCATAGATGTGAGTCATGCCCATGCATGTCAGCAGCTGTGATCCAGAGGAGCACCCAGGTCATGCTGTTTAATCCCATGGACCAAGGGCATCAGAGGTACTGAATGAGGAAGCTTTCAGCAGTCAATCAGTGGTACGGGTATTCGTGTGTGCTGTGCTGTGCCTCGGGTGTTCGTTAGTCCCTGGTGAACAGTGCAGGAGCTCATTTTGGTAGCTGTACCTCTGATGAGGCATCAGTGTGCTGTCATCCCATGCTCATGCTGTGTCTTGGTGATGAACGGCAAGGACAAGGGTCTGTTTGAGTTTGATCCCTTTCCAGAGCATTGCAGTGAGCACAGCTTTGAGCCTATTGGTGAACGCAGGCCATTGTATTCAGCTGGTGGCCTGTGGAGTGGTGTTCCTCTGCACCGCACGGCTTGCTGGTGGGAGGGTGGATCTAGTTTTCAGACCAGTGACCCCAGTCTTTACAGCTCTGCCTTAGTGGAGAAAAGTGTTGCAACATGAATCAGCTCCGTACTGGTGGCTTTGGGCAATCCTCTTTGATGGCCATCAGGGAGGGCTTCTTTTGCATTCCTTCCCTATGGAATTACCCTAATGTGAAGTATTTCTCAGCGGAGGTTTCTGCAGCTCCACGAGAAATTGGGAAGATGAAATGGTATGTCTTTGTACAGCACAGAAATCCCAGTCAGTGAAAACATTGTGTGTCACTACAGTGATAAACTCTTAGTACCACATCTTGGTTGCACCCAGGTTTACTCCCAGGTTTTTCAAGACCAGAAACTCCCAGGTTTTCAGACCCATCGTTGCGGGCATTTGGTCAAACTTGAGCATAAAAAGGATTGTGGTATTTCATGTAATGTTTTTTACATTCAGCTCAACAAGCTAAAGCTGAAACATATGCTTCCAAAAGGCATTCAGCTTTTGCAGAACAAGTAAAATCCTGTCCCAGTTTGAAGTCATTGACAAAAGTATCATTTGCTTCAGCGGTGCCAGAGTTTCCAACTAAGCTTCCAAGTGACCCAGAATTTACCACTTCTCTTATTCCAGTCTAATTATACTCAAGTAAAAATTTTCTTTACTGGGGACAGTAAGGCAAACAAGATGTGATTGTTGTTCTCTTATAAGCTCCCTAAACAATAAGTGCTTTTTTAAGCTGCACTGGCTGTGTTGATGTTTTCACTGGGCACTATAATTGTATGTGTTCTTCTCTCATTCCTTAGCTTTTACCTTTCCTCAAATGTACAGGTTTTTATTTTTCAGGATACTTGAAGAATGAAAGTCCCAAAGACAGGCGTGTGCAATCCAGCAAGAATAAAGTATATGTAGATGGGTATAGGGTGAGGGATATATCCAGCTAGCTGCAGTGTACAAGGTTTAACTAACAAAATGAAGCAACACATTTCTAAATGTGGACTCTAATGCTGTAGCTGCATTATGTTGTTTATCTATAAACTTACATGAGACATATGTTATTTTAGTACTATTATATTACTACTTTATAAAGCCATATTTACAATTGTACACTTAATTGTAACATAACTTTAAATTGTGCACTGTGTTGATCCATGTACATATATATGAAAATCTGTATATTTTGTCTTTATGCTGTATGTCATTGGTGTGTAAATTATAAGTAATGGATCTAAAATACCTTTCTGGTTCATGTCCTTATTCTGTGTCTGCGTTTTTTGCAGAGCTGCGAACAGCTGAGAGGTGCTCTCTTCAGGGTGGGGAGTGCATGAAACTTTAATGGCCAGTGAGTTAAACCCTCATCTCCCCAGGCAAATAATTTAGCCACCAGCATTGCTTGGATGGAGTCATTCTATCATTGATCCCCTCTCCCACTGACACTAAAAGAAGGATTTCAGGGGCTAGCGCAAGAGGGAGGACTGCACATAAACTCGGGTGTGAGGAGGGGTCCCTGCTCCCCTCTCTCTGTTTTGTGGCTACTGTTGCCAACGTGAAAAAAAGTAATCCTGAGAAGGTAACTGTCAGGAGTGCATAATCTTTAAGGTCTTAGCTAAGAGCACTTGTGATGGCTAGTTTCATTGTACAGTGTTATTTTTGAAAATTTTCAGCAAGTGCAAGTCCTTAGCCAGGCTTAGCATGCTGCCCTGAATGCATCATAGGGGCTGCATGATGGGAGACATGACCTTGCTGGAAGAAATACGAGACAACAGCATTCAGGTGATAAAGGTGCAAGACTACACACAGGTGCTTTCAGACCATGCAGAGGCTTGACATCAAATCCAACTTTGTAAGCTGATGGTGTCAGTGTTGCAGGTGCACTTCACCTACCTAAACTTCAAAAAAAAAAAAAAAAGGACAAAGTCAGGTCCAAACCTCCCAAACCTGTAGTACCATTCTGAATAGATTTTTAGCTTTTTTCAATGCCTTGAAGTTTTATGGCTGGTGAGGTTGTTGATAGGCTTTTTATCTACAAAAGCTAGACATTTCAATCTATTTAATAAACACCTAGGTTGAAATATAGGACTTGAAACATTAAATATAGCAATCTTGGAAGAACTGGCAGCCAAAGTTGAGGATCTTGTCAAGATCAGGTCTCTCTCTCTTCCAGTGAACTTCTGCCTTGGTGAAATACTCACAAACTCTGTTTATCCCCCAGTCCCAAAAACTTAAAATTAGGGCATGTGAGAAATATTCTGGATGTTGCACGGTAGTTCTGGGCCATGTGGGCACATGGAGCTGCTTACTGCAGCTTTGCCAGTGGGAGTTTGGTTGATCACAGTAACTGGTGGTAAGCCTGATCTTTATTGCAGAGAGTGCTGCCAAAAAGGTGAGAGTAAGTTCCTGTCTTTTCCATTTGAGGAGATGTAGGTGTGTGGTCCAGGAGCTTCCCAGCACAGCATCCCTAAGGGAACTGCACAAATAAGTTCCCTGAAAAGCTGTTTAGGTATTGTCTATATCCTGCATGGCAATGTCCCTGCTCATTGCAGTGGGATTGGACTAGATGACCTGTAAAGGTTCATTCAAACCCAAACCATTCTATGGTTCTAATATTGCTCATTTTCCAGTTAAATTGTTCATAGCAACTGATTGGAAGTCTGCCAGCTTTTCCCCCGCACTGATGTCCATTGTGAGGCTGGAATTCAATTGCACAAGGTAGGTGCCCAGTATCTCCTGGGAGACCTAGGTTATCTGTGTAGAGCTGGCTGGCAGGATCCAGGTGAGACCTAAGAGCAGGAGCAGCAGCTGGGGCCAGACAGGCTATCTTAGAGCATCTAAAATGGTGACTAAACAGCTGCTTTCAGGCAAGTGAATCCTACCTTGGAAAACCACTTTAATGGGAAAATGAAAGAAAGTGATGGTTTTGGTGTTGGTGTTGTAACTAATATTATTCAACATTTATATTGTGGCAGGGCCCAAATAATCCAGCCAGCGTGAGTCCTTGCATGCAATGTTTTTCAGTGGCTCAGACTACCTGCTCTGAGGTTTGCAATCCAAGCAAAAAAGTGATGCAGCAAGAGAGAGAAGAGAAAGATAGTCTCTTGCTTCAGTGTTTAGCTGTGGATTTGGCCATGTACATTTGATTTTATATTAAGAATTTGCTAGGCTTCTCCAGGTGTCTGTGTTGTTGCAATCCATGAAGATCTGCTCTGAGTGGTACGTGCAACCTCAGGGCTCCTCAGCAGAGCAGGTGTCTGCTGTCAGCTGAGCTGAACTGCCCCCACTGCACTGACTGCATGGCCCAGATCTCCATGTGCAACCATGGAAGATGAATATATGGCTCAGGAGTGTACCCTACAGTCAGACATCAAAATTAACATCTCGTAATCTCAGGCTGAATCCCACACGCAGGTGGCTGTGTCTTTATCTGAAAGCCTAGCCATCACCTCTATTTTGATACTTTTTCTGGGAATTGACATACCATTTCAGGCAGGGGAAGTTGATCAATGAAACTTCAGGCTGTAACATGGAGTACTCCAAGGTTAGACTAGAGTTCCATTGCCTATATAGTTTTAATGCCAGCTCTTTTCGAATAACTATTGAGTGCAGATTTCAGTTCTTTCTCTCTTACTATTTATTTTCCTTAAGACCTCTGCCACATCTGGTGCAGGGGGTAGAGACTGGTGAATTAATGATGAGCTGGTGGGAATTTCATTTGAAGTGTGACCCCCCCAAGCCTTATTTACTGCATAGAATTCAAGTCCTACAATGGAAACAGAATGATTAATTTCCTCGTGAGCTTCTCTGTGGCAGTCATTACCATGGTTTCTGGGTGCTTCAAAAATGCTAACAAGTTTACAGATGCAGTAACAGGTAAGACTAGAAAGATAGAGTTGTCAAGAGCCTTGAAACTAAGTGCAAGAAACTGGAATTTGATATAGGAAAAGCCAGTGGGTGGGCTCAAAGAAGGAAGAAAACACAAGCAAGCAATAGGCATCAAAGAGATTCTTAGCAAATGCACTTTGTGTGGGTTAGAGGGTCTTAGAGCAGTGCTGATTACTCTAGAGTGGAAGTTGAGGGTGTAAAATAAAGCCTTGTTTGAGAAAACAGGGAGGAAATTATTTAAAGGTCAAATGTGATACAGAAATAATAACATTTGGAGAGAGGAGGCATGAGCTATCACCAGGCAGAAGTTTTACTGTCCTTCACAGTAGAATCTGCAGCAGCTGTAGAATCTTACAGACAGTAGTGAAAAAAGCTGAATTTTCTGTGCCTGGGCATGAAGGCTTTGAGGTTGGGCCATGCTTTGCCATTGTTTTGAAGGCAGCATTTGTTTAAGAGTCACCTGAAACACAGTTATTATCTAATAAGCAGCTTTGATTTATCAACTACATCTACACATAGAGAAATTGCCATAATTTCACATGCAGTGATTCACTGTGACAAAGAAAACCATAATTACTCAGGGTGCAAACTTCACTGCATGCTAATGTGGCTCTTGTCAGCCTGGCTTCTCGGCACTGTGAGTTCAGCATTGCAGAAATAGCCCATGGAGCAGGGAAAGGTGAATGATCCCAGGAGAATCTGAAGTACTTGGAGGTGGAGCAGTGTGCTCACGGTTGCTTGGGAAACCTAGGACTGAACGTAGGAAAGGTTTCCTCTACCCCAGCCTTTTTCTGTGCCCAGCCCTATTTTTGGTCCTGCTACTGAAGATCATCAGTGATTCACTGTCACACAATGATTCAGAAGGGGAAAATGCTAAGGTTTGCTGATGAAGAAAGCATCAGTGTGAAAGCAGGTGGTTCCCAAATGTGTGCATGTTTTGATAAAGCAGGGGGTGAAGTTTGTACCTCCTCTCTCCAGAGTTGTTGTGCAAGTTATGAGCAGCCCATGCTTTTCCTCTCACAGCTCCAGAGAACTTTCCTGTAATATTTCAACTGTAAAATACTGTCACACATTTTAAAGGTGGAACTGTAGCTTCTCTGCCTTCCCAGGCTTAGTGCTATCTGAATAGTAAATATTCTCCTGGCTATTTTCAGAAAGCCTGTGCCAACCCTGCTATTCCCATAAAATAATTCAAAATATTACAATTATTTTTATCTATTAAAAAATGTTAGTTGGGATTTCATTATAACTCATAACCAACTACCAAAATCCTGCAGAATAACAAAGGATTGTAAAAGTCTAAGGATGATATGAAGAATTTCTAGCTGCTGTAACTATTGTTAGTTATTTGCTTTCTGCTGTGAGGCCAAAAGCAAACCTTAACATAAGAGGAGGAAAAAAAAGCATCTCTGTCTGATACACCATTTATATAGCCATGGTTACATTTGGAACTCACTTGGGGCATCAGAGTGAATAGCAATCTTTTTAAAGCCTGCTTGCTGAAGTGGTTTACAAAATCAAATCCCTTAGAAAAGTTATTAAAGAAGTCTTCAGTTTTTTATTGAAAGCCATGAAAATATTAGTACTTTTACAATAAGCCTAAAAATATGACAAATAAGAACCAGTGGTATGTTTGTAAAGTAATCTCTCTGTGGTTTGGGAGCTGGCTAACAAGATGCATAAAAATCAAGTGCTTCATAATGATTTGCCTTGTCTATTATTACAATATATATTTTTTAATCCATACATAAATTTCAGAAAGCTTTGGAAACATGTATCACCTGAGCCAAATAGCATCAGGCAATGTAAGAAAGGACCATGTATGTGATATATGCTGGCAAACAGCCATGACTGGTGAGGGAAAAAGAGCAAGAAATGGGATAAACCAGAAGCTTTGAACAGGAGGATAATAGAAGACAAGCGATTATTTTACACATGCAAACCTAATGGTTATTACATGAAGCTTTAAAATTCTACCTAGAATAATTGTAAAACTTCATGGGGAAGAAGGGGGATGAGATCCACAGGAGGATGTCTCTCTCCATCTTATTTAACACAACAATACCTGACAACAGAGATAAGTGACTGCAGCAGGCAAGTTCTCGTTCACAAAGTTTGTATGAAGTAGCTTGCTTTATTGCTATGATGGTTCAGGCTGTCTCAAAGTAGCTGCTGCTGGCAAAGAGGCCAGCTAGATTTTGTGATAAACTTTTACCAGTCTAAACCAGTCTCTGAAGCTTGGTGGCATCTTATAGGCTTCAGAATAGCTTCTATCAGTTTAGCTTAAAATTGAGTGTTTCCCACGCTAATAAGGTGAGAAACTTCTGGATTTGCTGCTGACATTTGAGGTTTCTTTTTAGCATGAGGAGTAAACATTAGTAGATTCTTTTACTTGCACAAATCTAAGTGCATACTTGTCTCATCAAATTGTAAGTCAGGAAGAGGTTCATTCGTCATCTAAATTAAACAGTTTCTCAGCTCTACAGACATCTTGTATTCTACTGGCTTTCGATGGCTGAGGAGATGGGAAGAGGAGAAAGAAACAGGCGAGTAAGGAAATAATAAATACAAAATATTCAGGTTATGATTATAAAATCATAATTTGTACAGCCCTGATTACAAACTTTGATGATTAAATTTCACAGATGCCAAAACATGGCAGGAATGACTCAAAGGAGACACAAGTCATTTATTTTGGGGTGAGTACTTCCCTGCAGCCTGCGAGGACCTGCCCCTGGGGCAGCCTCTCCATACACTCTGTGCCACTCAGTGGGGTAAAAAATGTTGAAGCAGAACAAGTCATCCTGCAGCATTTCTGTTTACCAATATTATTAAACTTTCCTGTTTCCATCCAGATTCAATATTGAAGGATGCTTCAAAGTAAAAAAAAATTTAGAGAACTGAGTTTGAGGCAGCCCTGCCCAAGCAGCAGCCTCACACTGTGCCCCTTATCTGATTCCACACTGCTGGGAGGCACCAGGGTCAATTATTAATTGCACATCCCCAAACTTCTGTGCTGGGGTTAAAATGACAACGTAGGTGTCAATCACCCTGATTTTGATCTGGTATAACAATGCCCCGAATAAGGGAAGGCCCAACAAAGTCCCAGTTTAGCTGGTTTTTCACTCTCGCTCTGTGTGTAATCTCCGTCAAACAGAAGTGCCACTTTTAACTGTAATCTAAGCCTATTTGCCTCTGTACTGGAGCTGAGGGTAGCTCATGTCATCAGACCACGACAAACATAAGCAAACGAAGCTTTGTTAGGCAAGTAAATATTTTTTCTTTTTGACATGTGAATGAAACAAAATAGATATGAGTGATTGACTGACACTGGAGATGTCAGACCCTTTAGATGCCCCCCTCCTGACCTAGTTTAGTCAGCATTTTGTTCCATATGTATTAAAAAATGTCATTAGTTTTTGTTTATCCAGAGCTCTAAATGACAGAATGATGTTTGTAATTTAAAGTGCTGATCTTTCCCTTCTTTAACCTCCCCATCCTAAGCAGGTTATAGTCAGCCGGTTTAACATTCAAGCCAAGTGAATCAGGCCTTGAGCTTTCAGCAACATGATTACATCATCTACAGCAGATATACCATGCTTCTAAAACAGGTAGTGCTCCCTACTTGGTACTTCATCTCTTAGCAGCCATATTTGAGGATGCAGAAATAAATCATCCACTTTGCATTCAGCAAAACATCTTTGTGGGGGACTGAAGTTGGGCTTCTCCCTTATTTGCCTTCAGTTTGCTTCTGCCATTCAGCCTCCTCCTGGTTGTTCTGACAAGTCTCCAGCAGAGCTGGCTGCTCCTGCACACGATGATGTGCACCCTCCTGTTTCTGCAGTCTGCCATCTCACTAGGAGAGGATTAAGCAGTGAAAATTCCAATCATAAATATTCCTATTTTCTTTCCTGGGGAAAACTGAAAGAGTCTCTGAAGAGATCTGCTGGAAGAAGCTGCAAAAAAGACCCTAATGTCTTTCTTCAAGGGGTTGCCCATATGGCAACTGTTGTTGATTTTAGTTATGTATTATTCCTAGAAGACAGACATGAGATGTCCCATCCTGTCTTGCCATATTTATACATCAGGGAAATGCATATAATTCTGTTGTTTGTGCCCCTCTCCTTTGCAATTGCAGAATCCTTGTTGATGATCAATTGCTGTCAGCTGCAGGGAAGTTCCCAGTTGTGTCCTGAATCATTCCTCTGTAAACACGTCTTCTGTGCTTGCCTTGATGGATACACAGGTGGTGGCTGTATAGTATTGCCAGCATGCTTGGCTGACTCCTGGATGCTCCTGTGGTGACAAATCTACCTCCTTAGAATCTCTTGTTTCAGTTCCTGACCACCTAATCTTCCTTTTATGGTGCTTGGAAGTGGCTGTCCAAGTGTACTTGCTCTCTGGAGACACTGTTATGCTGAAACAAATACCTTCAGGCTTCACTGCATCTCACCAACTCAGTCATCTCTTCTGTGTTCTTGTGAAGAGGAAACCAGGGCCCATCCTTCTCCCTCTGTGTTGGCTACTTATTGTGTACTGTGTTTAAGTAGAAAGACTTACGCGTTCTTGAAAATTTCCTCTCCATCCCCTTGCTTAGGAGTTTCCTCACAACAGCTCACAGGGTGGCTGCGGTGGGTTTGGGCAGCAAGGGACACCCCTCCACTGGATTCCCCTGCCTCCACATGGGGTGGGGACATCCACAGCAGAGATGCTGACCCTTAATTATCACATCTGCAGTGACACCTCTGCATGGAAGCTGTGCTTCATCTGACCTGCACCACTCCTCTCTGTGGTGACAGCACATCTTCTCGTTATTTTCAGAGAAACATGACACCTGCGCAGTGTCGACAGCATGGCAGTAATTTAGCAATTTGTAGATTACTGATCGGTGAAAGTGGGAAACAGCTTAGGCAAACAGCAGAAATTCTGAAAAATTTCCTCATTTTTTTGAATTAGGACTGCCAAACATCTCTTAAACCTCAGTTGTATATATGTTGACAACAAATATGCCACACCCTAGAAATGCAGCTAGATCAAAAGCCACAAAATAATGGTTCTAACACACTAGAAAATCCTAATCCCGCCCCTTTGGCAACGGTACAGGAAAATGAGTAAGACTTTGTAATTCTATCTGCCTCTGATCCAGGAATTTTTCGGGTACTCTTGTGTTGTATTAAGGAAAAATACAGGGTTAATTTCAGAGAATACTTTTATAGCAAGTTTTTTTAAAATTCAGTTTGTCACAAGGATGTACTATTATAAATTATCTAAAAATTGTAGAGAACTGTTAATACACTGTACCTTCTCATGATTTTTCAATTGGACATGTAACACACCCTCTGTTATTTTTTACTGTATTCTACAATTGTTTAAGTTAAAAATGATCTTTCAGCCAACAGCCAAACATTAAGTGATGGGGAACGACAACATAAAGACAATCTACTAATTTGGCAAATGTATTTGCGCAGACTTGAAGATGAGGCCCTCCTCTGCTGCCAAGTGCTTTGGATGTGCTTTACACATAGCCACGGGAGGGCAGTGGATGACTTGGATATGCAGCTTCTTTCTAGTTTTTATCTGTTTTTCAATAGTTTCGTTTCCCTTCCGCCAAGCTCCTATCTTGTCAAGAAATAAAAATTTGACGCTGATGTGAGAAAGAGGATTTGATTTTCATTTCCCTCCATGAGTTTGGCACATTTTCTTCATATTCCTGTTAGTTCAACTTATCATCAGTGTGTGGAGAGTGTGTGATACCATCCCTGGTATTGGATGCAGGGCAAGAAGGCAAGGGGGGAAATGTGTCTGTTCAACTCCCATGTTTGCACAACTTTCAAGGTCAGGACTTCCTTCCAAGAAAAAAAAATAGAAGAGAGCCCACAAAAAGTTTAATGGTTATCTTTGGTGCTTACAAGTTCTCCTAGATGCACTCTAAATTATTCCTTCTTCTTTGAAAGACTTGACACATGTTCAGCACAGGTTTCACCCAACAAGAAGTTTAATAAAATCATAGCTCTAGACTCTCCAGTGGTTTGCTAATAGGCAGGTGTCTCTTTTTGCCTGAGCTTTATGCAAAGTTAGCAAAGGGCAAAAGTTGCAATTATAATCATAATTAAACACTTTTGGTAAAACAAAATGAAAACAGGTCTCCTCATGATCAGTGTTAGTGGCCAGAGGGTCTCTAACAACTAAAAATGTCAGGACAAGCTCTCCAGACTGATCCTATATGTCAATCAAAGGTATAGAAGTTGGCAAACAGTCAGGATCAGAGAAGTCCAGCCTAGCAGCAGGCAGAAACAGCCACAAGCCGTCTGGACAAGCGCTCCATAGAGACAGAATACGAGTTTTACAGTTCACAGCAGAAGTGATGTTTGAAACATTTGGAAGCAAGTTAGGGAGAACAAAGGCTGTTTCTGTGGCACACGAAGTGTGGGGAGGAGAGGAGAGCATCCACAGCCTGCCAAGGCGGTATGAAATGTATGCCTATGTCTCAATATGCCAGAAGCTTCTGGGCTTTATTCCCAGAACTCCCACTGGTGTGTATGACCTTGTGCTAGTCACCCACACTTGCCATACCTCAGTTTCCCTGTTGCAAAGTGGGGGCAAGAGTACCTCTGAACGGCTGTCAAGGAGCTGATTTTGTAACTTTAAGATGCAAGGGAGAGGATGTCTATTTAAGTAGTACCAAATCTCAAATATTTTGGAGCTTTTTGACACTTGCAGTAGAGTAGCCAGTCTTTGTGTTAGGCACTGCAGAAAAAGAAGGTCACAGGAGAGGCAAAACTCACATATGTTTCCCCACGTACAAGCTCCACCAGCTTAGGATAGAAGAACCACCCTCAAGTAACTGACAAGGTGGGAATACTGTGACTTGTGTCAGAGTAGTTTTGACTCCATGTAACAGACAGTATATAGATATACAGGCCAGATGTGTACCAGTAGGTTGTTGACCCATCATTTCAGCTGCCGGGTTGGCTGGCCACCAGTTCCTGGTGCGATGTTCAACATGTCCACACTGACAGGAGGGGGTGCTCAGATGGCACTGGAAAAGCAAAAGGAGCCTGACCCTTAACCGTGAAAGGCAGATGAGAAACCATAGGAGGACTGATGAAAATCTCGATTTGGCCAGCCTGATGCTTGCTGGGTTAGACTCCACATGCCCACTGTGAATGGATTGGACTCGCTGTGTAGGTGCATATGTGATTTGTCTTCAGTGGTTTTACAAGGATTTACAAATCTGGCTCATTTTGTATGGAATTACGGCCTCTCAGATCTGCCTTGGGTTGCAACATATTTCTTTCAGATGAAGTTTTGGAGTCAAAATCCAATCCATTTGGATTTTAGATCCAAAATTTCATGTAGACTTTGAGAAGCAGGATTTCTCTGTGCTTTCATTGCTTTCACTATTCACCTATATCAAACTGAGCCTCCAGGCTCGTACCCAGCAGTGTACCCAACAACAGAGCACAACCCCCTATACAGCCCATCAGTAAGTGATTTTTGTGGGAGGCAGGGTGAGCATTTTTGTTATTACTTTCTTGCTCCCTTTTCTAATTGGTTAGCTCAATAGCTAATGACTATTTGTAACACAACACGAAGGAATTCAGAAACTGTATCTCCAGAGAAGCTTGTTTGTGTTACCTCTTCTGAGCAGCAAATGCAGCACAGGCGTGGTGACCACTTCAACTGTTTCAAATATTGAACATTGCACACTGTCAGCTGGTGGCTTGTGATCTTCCTACCAATAAGTAGACATTTCCTTTTTTGCATTTTTTTTTTTTATTTTTGTGTTATTTTATTTTTTATACTTTTCCCAGCTTCTCAACAACCCATTTTGAAAACTCAGCTCCTTGCTTTGAGGTCTTGGCAGCCCACTTGGTCTCCAAGTTCTCTGTTTGTAACAGGAACAATACTCTCTCATTTTTTCCTCTTATGAGGAAAAGCACATTGGAAACTGAGTTTCCTATGTCCCGAGATAAAGAGAGACATACGAATGCCAACCTTAGATACTTCAAAATTTTTGTATTGAGTGCTGTTACATTGGGAGTAATGTGTAAGGACATGGACAAACGGTGCTGTGTAGAAGGCTGGAAACCTGCTGTGGTGCTTAAAGGTCCCACCTGCAACATAATTACAAAGTTCCCATTGCAGGAGTACTGATGTTTCTCCTGCAAGAAACAGAGTTTGCTGGGTGGAAATGGAATTATTGCCTGTGGCTGGTAGGTCTGTGTCAAAGTGAAGGTGGGGGAAAGTGGTCCACAGAAACGACAAGCTTCTTCCAGAGCATGATACTAATTTTGACTTGCAGTTCTAATCCATAATGACTTTTAACATTTTTCTATTTGAGTATTACCCATAAAGCACTGATTCACATACCAAATTTTTTCAACTGAGTGAGGGCAGTCATTTGGATTGCGACAGATGATACTTCAAATTCCTCCTCTAATTCAAACATGATCCAAAACATGATCCAAACTCAGGTATTTTCCATTGGCTTGATCTGTGGTGTGTGTTCCCAGTTCCTTCTGCTCAAGCTGCTCAGTTTTGCATAATTGCTCTGTAGGCCCATAGACATATTTGAGGCAGGGATATTCTCTCCACAGTCACCAGCACAACAGCTGTAGGTTCAGGTGGAAGACAAAGGAAAGGGATTGCAGGTTCACGTTCAGCCTCAACTGCTCTCCCAAAACAGCATCCCCAACTGACACTGTCTGAGAGATACTGAGGGCAAACAGGGTTTAGGACAGTGCTCAGAACAGTGGAGCATTTCAGTTTGGCTCTGCTCTCTCAGAAGGAAAACCATACCCATTACAGTGCACCCCAATCTCCACTAATGCCTTCAACACCACAGCATGAAGTCCTCCCCATCACAACCTGCCACTTCACAGGAGATAATTTTTTACAGTGACTTCATCCAAGTGATCTAGTCTTTACCAAAAATGACTCCAAATGCAGCTTAAATTCACTGGAAATACTGAAAAAATGTTGGTCTGAGTCAACCTGAAGGAAAATTTTGGTTCTGAGAGCTATTTCTGTTGCCTGTAGAGCTGAAAGCCAAATGCTTCTCCCAGGCTATGCAGTGGAAGTGGGTGGTGGAAAGGGAGAGAGACATGAGGTTACCAAGATGAGCTGGTCTGCACTAAGAGTTTTCAGACAAATCTGGTTTTCTTGCTGTTGTTATTTTTAAGCCACTAAATAAATGAGAGATATTAATGATATCAGTAATCCCTCCCAGACATATGCCTGGTCATTAACTTCTCTTATTTTCCTGAGAAAAGGCAATAGCATTACATTGTGTTAATATTTTTTCAAGAAAATATGACTAACAAATAATCCTCTTAAGGAAGTGCAAGTGGCTAGAGGCAATGCTTGGGGCTGAAAACACAAAGTGGGCTCAAACCAAAACAACTGCTACCCTCCATGCTACTCTGCTGCTGGGCCACCATCAGAATACTAATACAAAGAGGTCTGGTTAGCCAGGCACTGATTCACAAAATAAAAGTTTTTGACCCTTCTGATTGAAAAAAGCTATGTTTGATCAGTGAACACTGTCGTATCTTATAAAGGGTGGAGAATAAATCAGGAAGCAGATAATTATAGTGTCAGAACAGTAGATCAGTCCATCCCTGTTGCATGCCAGTGGAATTCTGATATGTTTGACCAAATTTATTCAGTAATTTTACCTGCTACATCAGTCCTGGTTCAATTTCCGACAAAGGTGGTGCTAGCTGTGGTTTCCAGTGGGTCTTCAAAAGATTTTTTGGGTTGTTCCTGAACTTAATTGCTCTACATAAGTGCAATTTTAGTGGAGCAAATTTATAAGGCCAATGAAAACTATGACACGATTTTGAGTCTCTTTGCATCTGAAGAGCATTCTGAGGACTGTCCTTGTGCAGAAATAGTCTCTGCTGACTAGTATGTCTTCCTGAATAGTCAGAAATGCCTCTCAGGAGCCTGATGATAAGGTTTACAGGGGGAAGATGCATAGGAAGATAGAGGCAAAAAGGTTTTCTATTATCTTTACTTGATATTCAACACCAAGCCCATTTCAAGTGCATTCTGCCTTTAACCTTCTTGTTGTTAAACAGTTTTGTTTATGCTCCCTGGCGCTTAAACACTGCTGTTTGCTGGAGACAGGTCAGAGTCCTAGAGAAAGTTCTTCATTTCTGGTGCTGGGGGACTCTCAAACTTTCATTTATATACTTGGACAGTCTCAGGTTCCTCTGGGCTGTTTGTTCAGATATGGTATCTAAAGCTACCCTCATTACCTGTTCTTTTCTTCACCTTCATAACATTCCTCTTTTAGATAGAAAAAACATCCTCATCCTTTAGACCTTCTGATACTGCTCTGTCACATTCACCACTTACTATATAGTCAGTTCTGGGTCTTCTTCATTGCATCCCTTAATTTTGGTTCAAAAGAACCAAACCTTGTGAGGTCCATGTTTGTATTGCCCAGCCTGAAAAAGTTGCCTTGCCTTTATATTTTTTTTTCTTTGCTTATTGTGGTGAGTTGGCCATGGCTAGACACCAGATACCCACCAAAGCCACTCTGTAACTCCTCTCCTAAGCTGGACCCAGGGGAGAAAATGGAATGAGAGGCTCATGGGACAAGATAAGCACAGGGAAGAATCACTCAAAAATTACCATTATGGGCAAAACAGACTCAGCTTGGGGAAATTAATTGAATTTATTACCAATCAAATCAGAGTAGGATAATGAGAAACAAACCTCCATCCCTCACTTCCCCCTTGGCTCAACTTTATTCTCAAATTCTCTACCTGCTCCACCTGAGCAGCACAGGGGGATGGGCAATGGGTGCTGCAGTCAGTTCCTCACAGGTTGTCTCTACTGGTTCTTCCTCCTTACAAGGAGGATTCTTCACTCCCCTGCTTCAGTGTGGGATCCCTCCCATGGGAGACAGTCCTCCATGAGCTTCTCCAAGGTTAGTCCTTCCCACAACCTACACTTCTTCATGAATGCACCAGCGTGGGTCCCTCCCATGGGGTGCAGTCCTTCAGGAACAAACTGCTCTGGTGTGAGTCCCCTAAAAGTTCTAGAGTCCTGCCAGCAAACCTGCTCCAGTGTGGGCTCCTCTCTCCACAGGGCCACATGTCCTGCCAAGAGCATGCTCCAATGGGGGCTTCCCACAGGATCACAGTTTCCTTTGGGCATCCACTTTCTCTAATGTGAGGTCCTCCACAAGCTGCAGCTGAATATCTGCTCCTCCATGGACCTTCATGGGCTGCAGGGGAAAAGCCTGCCTCTCCATGGGCTACACTGTGGGCTGTAGGCAAATCTCTGCTCTGGCTCCTGTAGCACCTTCTTCCCCTTTTTCACTGACCTTGGTGTCTGCAGCGCTGTTTCTCTCATGTGTTCTCATTCCTGTCTTCACTGGCTGCAATTGCTGTTGCACAGTTTTTTCCCCCCCTTCTTAGATCTGTTATCCCAGAGGCATTACCACCACTGCTGATGGGCTCAGCCGTGGCCATTGCTGAGTCTGTATTGGAGCTGGCTGGCACTGGCTCTGTTGGACACAGGGGAAGTTCCTGGCGGCTTCTCACAGAAGACCCCCAAGTGGCAAACCCAATACACTTATCAAACTACACCCTTCCTACAATGCTCTCCACTCCCGAGGAAGATGGACATGTGATATGTGCAAATTCTAGGAGAGGTGAAAAAGACTTCCAGGAATGTAGTTTAAGGGCACTTAAAATTTTTTTCTAGTGATCTTTATGAACCTGTTTGCTTTTATTTTTGCTCTAATGGAATTCAGTAAACATTTTTTTTTCCCTTTTTCCAATGCAAGGGTATTAAATTCTCTAGAAATCTGTGAATTTATTTGTTCAATTAGTTCTTCCTCAAACCATGGGACTATCAGGGCTGAGTGAGCTGCTGAGAGCCCAGAGCAGAGCCAGGAGTGTGTGTAGGAGACATGTCAGGACTGGGTGGTGGAATACACTATTTCCTGCAGAGCCTCTATGTTGTATCTTTTGCAGAAGATGGGAAGTGAGTAGTGAACAAAACAGAAAACTGCATTAAGAAGAAGCACTACAATTTAGCTGGCTAATACCAGCCTGGAGAATTGGATTTCACCCCAGACAGAGTTTTTTGATGATACCGAACAAGTAATTTTAATAACCGCGTTTTAACAAGTAGTCACATCTGTGTGGTCCCTCCTTCCAGCTGTGTCCAACCTGAGCTGCTCGACCTCCATTTCTCAGAGCAGAAAAACACAGCGGTAAACTGAGTACATAGAGATTTGACCTCAAGCACAGTAGCTACCACAAAAATGCCAGCTATCCAACAAAACAGGCATCATGTGTGCCTATTCATCTTGTCTAATTGCAAACTGCTAATGCTTAAATCAGGAGAGAGGTTGCTTGTCTACAATCTGAGCAGGGAAAGGTTCCCCCAGTAGACAACACCCACTGAAGGCATGACATTGCACATGTAGATGCTTCCAGAATTATCAGGTTGTTTGTTTTCTCATTTAATAACATAATAAATGTATAAATGGCATGATCTTAGATGCTAAGATGCTGGTGGATGTCTTCTGCTCTCTTTCTGTGCTGCTGAGGTAGGTAATGGCTTTTGATATTTGCTAAGGGTCAGGATAACATTTTAGAAAGTGTTTTCTGGGTAGGCAGTGTGTTGACCCTGGAGCAGATGTTCTGTATGACCTTCCAGACTTTTGCTGGGCAGTTGTGATGGTGGGCCTTCTGGTCCTGTGCAGGAGGAAGGCAGCTTCTGGAGCATAGCCTTGGTCTGGCTGATGAAGTCTGATGTCAAGAGAAGCCCAGTGGCAACAAACTGATGGGGTTGTGTTGTTGTGTCTTTAGGGTAGAAGTGGATTTATTTATCTTGTTTTCTGTTTTTTTTATCGTTTCCTGTCATTATCTCTAGAGTTCACATTGCACCCAACTCTTTTGTCTGTGCTTGGTCTATATAGAGTTTCCACCAGCGCAGAATTTGAGCTGAACTTTTCAACATGGCCAATAGTAAAGCTGGTGACACGAGCCATGAGAATTATGAGCTTATTTCCCTGGTCTGATCACAGAGATATAAACCAGTCCTTATATATTATGAGGCAATTATATGAGCTAATGATTGAGTTTTCCTACTCAAATGGTAATCCCCATGCTTTTTAATTCCAGCAAGAACAAATGTGACACAGGCTCTGGCCAGGCCAATAATGATTGCCAGTTCCCATTACACCTTTAAAAGTTGAATAATATATGTAGCACTTGCAGTGTTTTAGAGGCACTTAGCATAGCCAGAGAGCTGAACAAGCATTATTGCATTTCACACTCATTTCTGTCAAGTAGATGTTCACAAGTACCAACCCCACCACCATTCCTGCAATGAAACTCAGGTCTGAGGAGAGATGAGGATAAGTTTTTAACTCAAGCACACCCTTGCGGTAATGCAGCTCTCTGTTTTCCACAGTGGAGTGATATTACATCTGTCTGCACCTGGTCATGTGAGTGTGCCTCTCATGGCTGCTCATGCTTCCCTTTCTTCTCTTCACTGTGGGTTTAATGAGGTAATGGGGAAAATCTTGCAGTTTTGTGTTTTGTTTTCTTCAACTGTCTGCATGCACCTTTGATTCTTTGCAGTGAATGCAGGTACATGAGATATGATCCTGAGTCTTCCTGTGCTTTACAGCAGAAAGCAGAACTGTATATATGCTGGAGTCTTCCTAGCTTAAAAGGCAGGTAGCCAAGCTCATCCCTGGAGAAGCTACTGCTGCAGTTTCGACCAGTACAATGTCAGCTGCTGCAGGCTCCTACCATGCTCAGCATCTCCTTGAGTCCATTGCACAGTGAACACCTGGGGTCACCATGTACTGGGGTCACAATATTCCTTCTCTGTATTCTGGAAGGGGAAGATGGAATTAAACAAAAGGAAAACTGGATGAAGTACATCCAAACTAATTCAGCTGTCTTAAAGTTAGATGTCTAAATCAAATCAAGTTCCCTTACTGCTCTTGGATGTCTGCAGTGGAATGCAATCATGAAGGCACCCTTCAGAGTCTGGTGTGGAGAACAGGTGTCTCCAGAGAGTATTTTGTAACATCCTCAGAGAGACACCTACAACAGATGGCAATGAATCACCTCTGAAGGTTTCTTTTTCTTCCTGTTCATAATTAAAAAAACATAAATCAACAAGGTCAGGCTTTGCCATCTTTTCAGTCCTGAAATTTTGGGCAGATGGCTCCTTCTGTCATATAATAGGTGCCTATGTTTCATTCCCTCTTTCAAAATCTTGGTTTTTCTTCATTACATAATTATGTCATGTCTTCTGACACTGTCCTGGCTGCAGTGTCATGGAAGTGGGCCAGTGGCCACAGCAACTACAAAGTGATCGAGTTTAAAATCTCTGTTGACAGGAAGAAAAGTGCCAGCAAAACCTCAACTCTGAACATGAGGAGAGCAGAATTCAGGCTGCTCAGGGAATTAGCAAATAAGGTCCTCTGGGAATATGTTTTTGCAGGTGCTGGGATCCATTGGTACTGATCACTTTCTAAACATCACCTCCTAAGGGCACAGGAGCAGGCAATTCCCAAATGTTGGAAATCAAGCAGGCAAGGGAAGGCTGGCTTGGCTGAGCAGGAATCTTCTCTTGGAAATAAGGCAAAAAAGGAATGCGTATGCCCAGTAGAAGCATGGTCAAGTGACACAGGAAGAATTCAGAGATGCTGCTTGCCACTGTAGGGAGAAAATTTGTGTGGCTCAAGAGGAGTTGAAGCTGCCAGAAATGTGGGGGACAATAAAAAGGTTTTTTTCAAATATATTAGTGGCAATAGGAAGTATAGAAATAGCAGCAGCATAGTACAGGATGAGCATGGTCACCTCACAAACAGGGACAGAGACAAGGCAGTTTAACGCTTTCTTTGCCTCTGTCTTCAACATGGATGATGGACCAGGGGGGGTCTCAGTGCCCTGAGCTGGAGGACTATGACTGCAAAATGATGACACAAAACTGGGAGGAGCTGTTGACTCCCTTGAAGGCAGAGAGGCCCTGCAGAGAGACCTCGACAAATTAGAGGACTGAGCAATCACCAACCACATGAAGATCAACAAGGGAAAGTGCCGGATTCTGCACCTGGGATGGGGCAACCCTGGATGTTCGTACAGACTGGGGAATGAGATGCTGGAAAGCAGTGCCACGGAAAGGAACGTGAAGGTCTTGGTCATTGTCAAGTTGAAGATGAGTCAACACTACCCTGACAGCCAGGAGGGCTAACTGTGTTCTGGGGGTCATCAGGGAAAGCATCGCCAGCCGGTTGAGGGAGGTGATTGTCCCACTCTGCACTGGTGTGGCCTCACCTGGAATATTGTGTGCAGTTTTGGGTACCACAATATAAGAATTATATTAAGTCGTTACAGAGCATCCAAAGGAGGGCAACAAAGGTGGTGAAGGGCCTTGAGGGGAAGCCATATGAGGAGTGGCTGAGGTCACTTGGTCTGTTCAATCTGGAGGAGACTGAAGGGAGACCTTATTGCAGTCTATAACTTCCTGGTAAGTGGAAGAAGAGGCGCAGGCACTGATCTCTTCTCTGTGGTGACCAGTGACAGGACCTGAGGGAATGGCCTGAAGTTGTGTCAGGGGGCTTTAGGTTGAATATTAGAAAAAGGTTTTTCACCAAGAGGGTTGTTGGGCACTGGAACAGCCTCCCCAGGGAAGTGGTCACAGTACCAAGCCTGACAGAGTTCAAGAAGTGTTTGGACAATACCCTTGGGCACATGGTGTGACTCTTGGGATGGTCCTGTGCAGGGCTAAGGGTTGGACTTGATGATCTATGTGTGTCCCTTCCAACTCAGCATATTCTGGGATTCTGTGTGATCTTTGGGCCCAAGCATAACTGTATCTCTTGTATGTCTGTAGCTGTAATCAATTTAGACTCTGGAAGACCCAGGCTGAAGACATGTCATTGTGAATAGCTTAATACACTGACTGTGGTGTCTGCGGTTATAAAACTGAAAAGAAAAATTCTTCCACCTCCTGCAGAGGATTTGCCGTATTCAGTCCTGTTTGTATCAGTAGGGCATTCTTCTCTCTCTCTCTCTCCCTTTCTCCCTTGGTGAGAATATTATAATTTGTTCTGTATAACTTTACTTTAGCCTTAAAGAAAAAGAAAACAAAGTTAAAATGTATTTTTGGACCTTGTGTTTACAGAAAACAAAATACGTGACATATCGAACTACTAGTTCAAGGCCCAAGTATCAGGGAATATCAACATAATCGTGTGTTACTGGCCCAGGATGTAAACTGTTCCTTATTTGGACGTAAATTTTCATGATACAGTGGGAGAGAAATCAACTCCTCTATTTTATGCCGAGAAACAACAAAAGAGGGTGGACATGTCAACTCAGGCGTAGAGGAGAGCTCAGGTAGGAAGTACAGGGGTGCTGCTGAAAACTAAGACCGATAGGAAAAAGTTCAGCGACCCAAGAGAAGAGATTATACTGAAAACTACAGTGTTGACGATCACATTTTGAAAAGAGGATTTATAAAAGAAAATAAACTACCGAACAGATTGTGACATAGAAATCACTGATTTCTGTTTGTAGTGAATACAAGGTAGCCTAAACTATTATGTCTAATACATTTCATTGGGAGGAATAATTTAAGCTGCTCATAAAATATTGTTGGGATCTCAGTTCAGCGTAACTAAGAAAATAATTGGGGTAGCCAGTGGAAGTGGCTGATCGATATGCAGCTATAGGTGAAAGGATTGAAAGAGTCTCTGTGCAAAGAATGGAGCTGAATGCAGAACGCATTACAGTCATACTTGACATGTCATGAAAACGCAAATCATAAAATATGAGAAGACGCAAATCATAACATATGACATCATCCAGAATTCTAGTCTAAGTTCTGCTTTCTTTATCTCAAAAAAGAAGCGTGAAGCAGAAGCTGCCATCTCAGTAGCAGAGGTGGTTGTTAAAATAGAAGGTGCTTCCATCCGAGTTACGGTTGAAATGACTAAGACTGCTTAACTTGGAAAGAAGATAAGGAAGTGGGAACATATTGGCAGAATATATAACACTGAAAATGGAGAAAGTAAATAGGTTGCATATTCTTTCTGGTAATGCCAGATGAAATGAATTTCTAAACTAGAAAGCACTACTACTACATAAAAACCAAAGAAATATTTTTTAATGTAGTACAAAATAAACTTGTGAAGCTCATGGTGGCTAGATATCATAGAGTTCCAAGTGGTTAGCAGGCTTAAAAGCATATTACATTTACTATTAGGGTAATTTGCAGATAACTAAGAAGTCTACAACCATACTAGAGTGAAAAATCCAAAAGGGATATAAACCTTTCTGCCTCAGTGAATATAGAAACCAGTCAAGAGACAGGGTTTAAGCAGACACTCCCTCTGTGTCCCACACTCCAAGAGCAGGTTTCTCCTTAATTATCTGTATGAAGACTTCTTGCATCTTTCTTCAAGCCATCTGTCACGAGACATTGTCAACCTTTGGTTATTTGACTATTCCATAACTACGGTGGAGAATTTGGAAAACCTGATCAAAGCTTGTGAATGTGGCAACTGTGCAGCATTCAAAGCCAAAACACATACAACAGTTGCAGAAAATGCAGCTTTCTTGTAAACCAGGTGGTAAACTAACTTGTTTTGGGGGGGGGAGAGGAAGAGTTTGATAAACTACATAGCCAAGGAAATCTAAGAGATATGATGCTTAAAAAAAAAAAGGGAAGAGAAATTTTTTGGGCATGGTGTTGGCTGGAAGAGGTGTAGAGCTGAGACAGAGGAAACAGGACATTGTATACATGCCTGTAAATAAAAACCATTCAAAGAGATAGCTGACTGCATCATCAATTTTAACTGCTTCTAATTGCCAGAATATAGACTAATTGATCTGAACAAAGAAATAACTTCTGTTCTGCTCTATCCTATTCTCTCTATTCTATCACAATAACACTAACTTCAGCATGTCTATACTAAGCTTCTCCTAACCTACACTGAATAATGCCTATTTAATTTTTTTTTGTCTTTTTAAATTTTGTATTCTTCCCAGGGCAGAAAGCTGTGGAGGTATTTGTTGAAGGGTCTTTCAGATTTCTTAAAAGATACCTTGCTGATAGTGTTAAAGATGACAAGGGTGGCGAAACGTGTTCTACATACGGATCAGGGGAGAATTAGCAATGGTTCACCACTCCTGTGAGAGTTCATTTGGCTGCCACAGACTGGCCCATGAGAATATTTCTGGAGAGATGAACTTTATCTAATAATAAAAAGTCCACTGACCTGCTCTCATGTCGCAATTCCTATAGCATGAATAATTGCACCCTCTTGTATAATTGGCAACATTAAGAATGCTAAGTGAAATAATTAGGAAAGAATTAGATTTCATGAGCACACCATGCTCTTACTTTGAGGATTTCATTCGTACCTCTTCCCCTCTACTGGATAGTCACTACTCGGCTGCGCTTCTGCTGGGAGATGTGGGCAAGCATCTGCCTCAGCAGCTCCTGCCAACTTGACTCTGGCAGGGTGTCAGTAGAGCCCCCAGGATAACGCATGGCATCTTCAGTGTATCTGGCCTTCGGCATTCCAGCAAATGTGTGGCAAGATGTGAGTCCATGGCACGGAGTTCTGCACCAGGTGCCTCTGGTGCCTGGAACTGGGCTTTTCCAGGGCTGGAGGTAACAGTGTGCTCCCAGGCACCACAGAACAAATCATTCAGTAATGGCAAGGTCCCTGTTTCACAAATTAATGAAGATTGATCCTTCCCTCCCAGATCTCTTTAAAAAAGTGACAGTAACACATTTATGGGAGAACAGCCATTTGAAGCTGACTGAGCATAAGGACTCTGTGGTGGGTCACGTAGAGTTGGTGGGTGCGTGCCATTTTTGCTGGGTCAGTCTGAAACCAAAAGAGAAAAATCCCTGACCATCTGGCAGGATGCAGCTGGCACCTGGGGTAGTTTAAGATATTTTTGCTGGTTGCAGGGCAAGGGAGAGCTTGCCACAGAGCTTGCCACAGAGCACTACATGCAGTTCCCAGACAACCCCAGGGGAAAACTCCAATGATGTGTTCCAGCTTTGACTGGGACTGATCTGTCCAGATAACATGTTTAACAACCACCCACTGCCTTAAAAAAAAAAAAAGAAAGAAAAAAGAAAAAGAGGAGAAGAAAACCCTCATAAAGACAGGAAATATGAACTGCTGAGATGCAACTTGTATTTAGGTAAGTGTGAAATGTACTATGACAATTCTTATGTCACATATTGGAGTGGAAATCTGGCATACTGAACCATATGATGGATGCAGTCTTTTGCACCGATCATGCAAGAGGTGTGTTCTGAAATATGCCAGATCACAGACTAGGGGAGCAGGACCCTATAAGAGATGCACTCCTTGTGCCCTGCACTGGTGCCACATCTCTCCAGCACCCATTTGTGTTGTAAGGGGTGTCACATAGACTGAGGACTGGGAGAGGTGGTCGTCCAACACCTTTGCCTCGCAGTAAAGTGGGAGTAAGGGGACACCAGCTGAATAGGTCTCATGGGACACATCTGACACCCCCTCCACTAGGAAAAATAATGTGAGAAAATCTTGAAATTAGTACAGTCAAAACATAATCTTGGAAGACAAAGGGGGGACTAAAGGAAAAGCTGGGTTATTTGTGGAGAAATACCAGAACCAGTAGTCAAACCAACACAAAGATAGAGAGATGGTAAGGCATCTGAAGAACAGATGATCTCAAGATCCTACATCACCACAGGTTTGTGATCTTTGCTGCTTGACAGCTGACCTCTGATTATCTGACACCACTAGGTGAGAGGCCAGGGCAATGAGTGACAGCAGACAGTTGTCTTCAGGTTCAATTCTGGTGTATCTTTTCTGGCGTATTGTCCCTGTGACTTAGCTTTTGTGTGGGTCTCCAAAACACATGCACACCTCACACATAGTATCCATTTCTCCTACACCCCTTCTCTGGTTCACTAGGTAACCCCCACATCCCCAGTTCTCAGTACAGCCCCCATATTATACTGGACTTTACACCCGCAACTCATTCAACCTTAAATGCTGACATGTATCAGTGTTTCTCCTGGTGCCTCACCGTGTCGACATTAGTTTGGGACTTGCTTTCACAGGCTTTGGGTAAGAGGTGTGAAGACAGGGTGGACAGTGAGAGCAGATAAAAAAATGTGGCAGAACAGATCTGAAATGGGGACTAACATCGTGGGTTTTGGCAGACTGGTAATCTGCAGCTATTACTGGTCCATACCTCTCTTCAGAGCATCAGATGGGAAAATACCTCAAACCAGGTCCCAGCCACTTTTCGTTATGCCACCTATTCCTGCAAGCTGGTCTAAATACAGATTTCTTTTCCCCTCATGTTCATTACTTTCTATATATCAACATAAAAAAATAATAAAATTGAGGGGAAAATTTTTTCTCATCAGCTAAAATGTAAGGGGAGGGGAAATTAATGTAAAGAGGGGGTTCCAAGGCATGAAGGCAACAGGCTGCCTGCTGGGAATAGAGGAAATAAACACCACTCCAGATGAAGATTTATAGGGAGATTGCTAAATGTGTTTAGCTGAAGCTGTTTCAGAAAGAGGATGGGTCCGGTCTCTTAAGCTAGGCTTTAAGTTGGATTCTCTGTCTTAACACTTTTTTATTTTGGCAATTATAACATTTGTGTTTATCCGCACTTCTCAAACTTCATGTAGTCTGAAGAGTTTGTAGTATCACGTAGTATGGCTGACTCAGACACTAGAAACAGCTTATGTAGTGAGATTATGTAGGGAGATATTTAGCATTTTTGTCACATCCTTTTCAAAATGTCACATGAACAAATAATTTCTGCATTATTGTTTCTGCTAACAGTAGTTCATACAAAATCATTGAGCTCTACATCTCTGTGGATTTTGCCATTCTTGCATGGAATAGAGACCAGAATGGTGGGAACCACGAAATACTAAATGATGATGATGACTTACCATGTGTTTAGACCAGTTATCTGCTTTTCATACAGTAATAATATGGACTAATTGCTATTTCCAGTAGTAGCAGATAATTCTGATTAATACACAGTCAGCTCAGGATCAATTAATTTTGATTCTGCTTTACTAATGATAAACTAATGTACAACGCCACAATAAAAGTGAAAGGTGTGCTGGACATTCCAAAGGTCATAAATTTGCAAATATTTGGAGCATATGGCTTGGGCTACTTTGCCTTACAATCTAATGGAAATGCATAACATTTCTGCATAGCCTGCTCTGGCTGTACAGAGAAACTCACTGTGCCTGGGGCTATGAGGTAGGCTGGAAGAGTGGAACTCAATGGTTCACAAAAGACTCATAAAGAGGGATTGCAGAATGAAGAAACTGGTGGTTGGTATCTGGGATTGGCTGAAAACTTTCCTTCCAGTCTGTTCTCTTCAAATGGGAAATCGGTAATTTGATAGAAAGGACGTAATTTTCCTTGAAACTGCTGCTTGCAAAATAAAAACTATAGACTGCTGCTCTTTTGGCAGACAATTGAAGAAAAAATATGGTTTGTAGATTCTCAGCAAAATTTCAAAATTCTGGAACAAAAGCTCCCACTGCCTCATCAGCTTCCCACGGGCCTGTCCCTCCCGACTCCTGAAACAGCTCCACAGTAGGTCAAGCAGGACACTTTAGGAAAGATCATGGTTTGCAGATGCCCTCTTTCATCTAGATGTAAGATGTGAAGCCTGACAAGTTGTGCTTCCGTATCACTTTTTTGCCATGTCACACTTATGCCTGGGTCAAATATTGCCTGCTTAAGTTATTAGCATTGTAAACTCTTATTATGTTCAACATGCACTTCATATGTCATTGGCCTCCAGCTGTTGGTGCTAGCGCAGGAGAAGATGACTTGACCCTAGGTGGAGAGGAGGAGCCTTGGAGTAAGGCAGCCTGGGAAGCTGTCCAAGGGCAAGCATGTGTAAAGAGCGGCTGTGAAAGGTAGGAGCTGCACACAGAGCCATGCCCTATCACTCAGATTAGCAATTTCCTTATCGTTTCACGCTTTTCTACAATATCAGCCGAGACCACAGTCGATGTGGTAGTGTAAGCGAGCCATTAATGCATCAGCTGCTGTGTGATACCAGCACTTCTGAGCAATACCAGACAGTGTGGTGGATGAAGAGCTAACAGCCAACCCAACCAGTGTGCCTCATGTTCAGAATTCAAGGAAGGGACACATTTCACTCTTAGAAAAATAGGACTGAGAGCAGGCCATTTCTCTGAAGGGAAAGGAGTTTGGCCGCCTCAATGATTGCAGAATTGCCAAGACTTTTTAATGTGGAAGAGATGTTCCTTTCACTCAGCTGGAAATTTTGAAGGAGGGAAGCTGCAAGGAAAGATCAGGAAAACAAACACAGTTCCAAAGGGTACCTTGACAAACAGAAAACAAATGCATTCCAGAATGCAGGAGGTAAGGAGAGAGGGAAATGGTGAGCTGCAGAAGAGACAGGAGATGTTAAATGGCTTTGGTCAAGGCATGGTGACAAACCTGTGTTTGTAACAGAGGAAAAAAAGGGCAGGTAGGACAATAGTAAACCAATACAAGGCCCTTTCACTCCAAGTTTCCCCCAAGCACTGAGTAGGAGAAGTTGTTCTTTTCTGTTGTCAGTAGCACTGTTGCTACTGTTTTGAGGAGCAAAATGACTGCTGGAGCTCTCCCTGGAGTGGACCTCTTTGCAGTAGAGGATGGCCCTTTGTATAGAGTTCAGCTGCTCGGTAAGGTACTTGGAGGGATTTTCAGGAGCATAGCCCAGAGCCCATAGGGAATGGAAGGGGGATCATTTCTGCCACTAGTACGACACCATGACTTTGTAGCTATGGGACCTATGGCAGCCAGGAAAAGAGACAGGTCTCGTGTTCTTCCTAATGCTAAGTCAGGCCCATAGGTGACATGCTCAGGATGCTAAACCTCTTGTTTCTTTTCTGTCTCTTTCAGTTTGGCAGACTGTATGTTTCAGAGTATTTTTATAGCTTTGGTAGTAACAAGCATAGTCATGATGTAGCAATCAAGAAGGAGAAAGTGGCTCTTATGGGGAAACTTTCAGGTGATTCCTTCCCAAAGTTGGAGCACAGAAAGCCACTGAATGCATGCTGTGTGTCACAAAAATTTGGGTAAAAGGCTTGCACCTGAAAGACTCGATAGCATTTCTTACTTTGCACATATACACATACACATGTCCAATTATTTATATATATATATATGACACACATGTGTGCAAATGGAATTTCTTTTCAGGATTATTTTTTCTAGGGGAAAAACCTAACCATGCTGACAGCATCCTAAAAATGAAATCTGCTAAAATCAGAGATGGATGAAGATCAGAAATGCCCAAAAGCCAGAATGACCTGGGGACATGACCACCCCCTGCAATCCACACTGGACTCTGCTTTTTGGGGAAGAAGTTGTTCCCAGTCTCCAAAAGAGACTGAAGGAGGACTGCACTGCTCCCAGGCCCTGGGGAGGGGAGGACAGGGCAGTATCTGGGTTTGTGCCCCACTTTCATTGCTAATTGTGTAAACGCAGAGTTTTGAACCCAACTGAGCACCACTGCGTTTCAGGTTACACAATACAGCAGAATGGGATGTGATTGAAAAGGTTACAGATAAGATCAAATGTGAGGGAAGGATGACAACACATCCTTTCTTCTAGCAATGACTATTTTGTTGTGTCTGTTATCTAACCCTGTAATTAGGACGGCATTCAGAAAATGCGAACAAAGTTGGTATTCTTTTCATAACCCCCAAATCTTTGCATTGCTGCATGAAACTTTTGGCTTCAGCTTTTCCCTGTTCATTAACCATGCCAAAATTTTTAATCTAACACCACTGTTAAAGAGTGGCAGGCTTCCAGGGAAATATATCAGCCAGGCTTATTAATTTCATGCCAAGTGCTGGAGGCGTGAATGTAGAGAACGCTGTTTGAGTTTGGATAATAGGAATCAGGCAGCTTAAAGGCAGGGGATAAAGATCAGGAGCCCCGTGTCTCAAGAGGAGGAGCAGGTGCAGGCTGCAAGCAAGGCCTTCAGGCCCAAAGGGGCAGCCAGTGCTTAAAACAATCTGCGGTGCCTTCCCCCCCCCCGTTTTTTTTTTAATTTGGCATGTGCCTCTCACAGCTTAACAGACCGCTGCTCCACAAAGAGTGGTAAACAGAGAAAGGGAAATTAAAAAGGGAAGTCCCATGATAGACAAAAACAAATTAGGGCAAACAAATTACACAGAGTCAACAAATAAACAAGGGAACATCTGTGAATATATTTCTTGGATTTTCTGATTCTGAAAGCAACCTGAGAAACAGTGGAGGGATGCATAAAATTTAATAGGGGAACCAAACCTCTCCTCCTCTCCCTGGGAAGGTTGAGTTGCAGCAGGGGATACCTGTGCCATCACTGGGGACCTCACTGTCAAGGCACATGTTGTTGCCTTCCCTGACCCTATCCCAGTCCCTGTCCTTCTCCCATCCTGCTGCTTCCACCAGTGCCAGCCTTACTGGATCCCCTGAGAGCACCAGGAGAAGCCAAGGCAGGCTCTGCTGGCTGTGGTATGGGGTGAGGCTGCAGCCACATGAGGGGCTTTCCCTGCTGTGTTCCCCAGACACTAAGGCTGGGTCTGCATCACACTGGCTCTCTGGCTCTTTGACAAACCACCTGTTATATCCATATATAAGTATATGGATATTTGGTTATATGACTACCTCTAAATAGAAATATAGATGTAATTGTATATATAGCACACACATACATGTTTTTATATACATATATATGTGGATATGGAGATACAGACACAGATCCTTAACATTTTAGGATTTCTCTTCTGGGAGGTTTTGCTGGGATGCCTCAGGATCTGAAAACATATAATTATAAATCCAAACTTGAGCAGAAATTCTGTGACAAGCTCTTCACAAATCAATCCAGTAAACCAAAACACCAGTCCTCAAACAGCTGTATTTGCCTTTTATGCATACATTGTCAGAAAAAGACATTTGCTTGCCATTGGTTGTGGGGATGAAAAAAATAAGGAAATGAAAGAAACTTGAATTTAACAAACCAATTATTTGCTTTGGTTTCTAGAAATTTACGGATTGTTTTCCTTTAGAAAAGTTCACAGAAGGGGTCTGAAATCAGAGAAATCCATGCAAGGGACACTGATCTCAGAGTCCACCCAAGAACACAAACCAAGTATTTTGTTTCACTCTGCATCTTCACATGCCTGTGAAAAATTTGGTTTCCCTCAATTGTATCTATTACACTAAAATATGCTTTCAAAGGAAATTGTTATGTGGATAAGTACTCAGCAGAGACTTATCAATACCATTCAAGTTTTCTATGCAGCCTTTAATTTACCCTCTGCAAAACAAGCTTTAGTTATTGCATTGTACAATATTTTCCCCAGAGAGTTGTGGGCTTATTCTGTACATTGAAGGAGCAATACTTACTTAATACACAACTATCCAGCACTTTGTTTTTGACTTATTCTGTGTGTGGTCTCTGTCTACTATTCAAACTCATCTTGGCAGGCAGAAGTTGTTAAGTTTTGTGAAGTTTTGCTGTATTGTGCAACACCATGGTTTTGAGGTGCTTCAGAAACCTTGTTTTGTTTTTGTGGCTCTCCAATGAGGGTAGTGATAGTGACAGTGCTATTTTTGCCTTACAGATGAGAAGTGGAGGTAAGGAGAGGCTGCAGGTAGGCTTTTTTTAGGTATCAGTTTGAAAAGTGTGGGACCTGGGCTTTATTGTCCCCAAATATTTCTATTTATACTTAAGCATATATATATAAAACACAGTTTCTCTTGACACATCTTTTCTTGTGAATCTATCCCTAAAACTTTGCTAGCTTCTGATCCCCCAGCTTTTGTTTCACCTTGTTTTTCTGTTTTGGTACACATTGCCAAATACTTCCCTTGCCCTTGAGGTATTACACCAGGACATCACAGACAGCATAGAAAAAATAAGTCTGAGCTTGCTATAGACCCCAGTTGCAACACTGAAGAAAACCCCCATGTAGTCCCATCCAGTATCATGTTCTACATATGGGAAATTCCTCCAAAAGCAGTAGTTGTTTCAGGTGAGTAAGCCATAGCAGCAGCCTTGGGCAGTGACAGTTGGGTCACTAGTTTCACTCTTGATGTAAAAAACATGATGTGAAGTGGTCCACCTGACTAACAACAAGTAACTTCAGTCAAAATGAAGGCCTTTCCTATTTCTGATAATTTTAGAATCCTAGAATCATAGAGTCTCTGAGGTTGGATAGGACCTTTAAGATCACTGAGTTCAACAGTTAAACCAGCACTGTCAAGTCTACCTCTAAACCATGTTCCCAGGTGCCACATCTACACATTTTTTAAATACCTCCAGAGATGATGATGCCACTACTTCCCTGGGCATCCTGCTCCAATGCTTGACAACCCTTTCCGTGGAGAAATTTTTCCTGATATCCAATTTAAACCTCCCCTGGTGCAGCTTGACACCATTTCCTCTTGTCCTGCCACTTGTTACCAGGGAGAAGAGACCGATCCCCACCTGGCTACAACCTCCTTTCAGGCAGTTGTACAGAGCGATGAGGTCTTCCCTGAGCCTCCTTTTCTCCAGGTGATACAACCCCAGCTCCCTCAGCCACTCCTCATAGGACTTGTGCTCCATCCCTATCACTAGCTTTGTTGTCCTTTTTTGGAGACACTCCAGCACCTTGCAGTGAGGAGTCCAAAACTGAACACAAGATTCAAGATGCGGCCTCATCAGTGCCGAGTACAGGGGGACTTACAGGGAGTTGATCACTGCTGGTCACACTATTTTTGATACAAGCCATGAGCAGCCATTTTCTGCAGGACAATGCAGGACTCCTGGTAAATGATTGAAAGTGGCTTGGTGAGCACTTCCAGCAGCTCACTCAGCACCCTTGAGTGGATCTCATCCCTCCCCATAGATTTGTGTGGGATGTATCTGCAATGGTATTAATTGATAAGCAGTCCTCTGGGCATTTGAAAGCATCCAAAATTGTTATGATTAAAACAACAAAAAATAGATGAATTCAAGACAAGCCAAAAGCTGAAGCAGAAAGCACAGGGCATGAGTAGAGGAAAGTTCCTGCTTTACAGACTGATGCTGGAACTTTCCCCATAGATTTGGACGCTTAGCTGCTCAACTTTCAAGAACAATTTTTAAATGCAAAATCTGGAAGGGAAGTTAGAATTCAGCTTGCTCTGAGTAAAACGTGTTTATCTAAAAGGAAAATCACATTTTTGAAATGCACTTTCTGCCTCACAGCTTTCATGTGGCTCGGTATGCAGATCAAACCGAGTAGGTGCTGGATAAACATGATCAGTAAAGGTTCATATCAGACCAATGCACACCAGGCTGGTGGCTTCCAGTGTTATCCAGGCTGGTTATACCATGCAGAGAGAGGAAAGCAGATGAGGCAATGAACACTGTCACTTTCTTTCTCTGTGATCAGGCTGGCTTGGCCAGGTGCTGTAACAGAAATGCTGAAAAAGTTGAAGAAACTTTTCTTATCTGTGACTTGCTAAGGAAGGGAGCTGGAGGAGGAGAGAAGTTACGAGAGAGTCTGTGTATGCCAGCATACCTCAGGCACTGAAGTTCCTGCACAATCCTGAACACAAGAATGAGAAGTTTCGTTATGAAAAATAAAACAGTCATCAGGAAGCTTAGTGTAGATTTTCAAGTGAAAGTTTTAAGTGGCAGGGTTTGCTTGCCCAGGCTCCCTTCATTTTTCTTGTCATCCTCTTGTCTGATTGCAGATAAACATAGCCCAGAAGTTTATGAGTTTTGCTGGTTGGTCTATCCAAGTCTAAGTGGAGGACAGGAATCCAGTGTGAATTTGTCTTTGAGGAATTTTGTACCGTGTCTAAATGATGACTGTTATCTTGGAATCACAGTAAAATTCTGCTCTGCTTCGTAGGGGTGTGGTGAGATGTTTAATGCCATCATGCAATTTCAAAGCCATTTCTGTCCCACACAGATAAGATATATTCTGGGGGCCTGGTGTATACTGGGACATTGATTAATACAACTGACTAAGGGTTCATCTTCATGGATGGGTTTTGGGAAACATGTGGGCTGGACAATCCTTTGGTATGGAGAGTACATATCTGATTTCTGCTAAGAAGGCTCTTCATCAAACAGTGGAGACAAATTTTGCAATTGCCGTTTGCTCCCAGTTAGTGGAGTCAATTCCAATGGTCATCTGTATCGCCTTAATTAGTTACAAAAATTTCCTCTTCAAAATAGGTCTTGTCTCATTCACCCATAAATTTTTGGTCTACTGGTTATGGTTTTCTTTGCTTAGATTTCATCAATGCAGAACACAAATTCTCTCTTCCATCTGGTATAGGAAACATATTTCCTTTGCAAGTGCTGCTACAACTCTGATTTAGATGAACCACCACGGTATCACCTTATAAGACAGAATCCTGTGTTTAATACCCATTTTCTGTTGTCTTTGTTTGACAAGGTTGTGTATGAAGCTGTAAAATGCAGA
>NW_020897692.1:1445689-1494180 GCF_003984885.1 Neopelma chrysocephalum
TTTATGGTGAACTTGCCACTGGCTGCCGCAAGAGAGGAGCCCCGAAGAAAAGATACAAGGACTCCCTGAAACAGCATCTCAGCCTCGGGTATATTGATCACCATAACTGGTCTACTCTGGCCTCCAATCGGGAGGTCTGGAGACACACCATCTATAACGCTGCTGATGCTTTTGAGAAAGCACGCAGGATCACCCTTGAGGAGAAAAGACAACGCAGAAAGAATCGAGCCTTGCAGAATATACATCTAAGGAGTCTTTCTGCTGTGTCTTTTGCAACTGGTCGTGCCTTTCTCGTATTGGCCTTTTTAGCCACCAACGTGCTTGTAACAAACGTGGTTAGAGCCCTTCCCAAATCTTCGTTCACGAAACCTAGCCACGATGATGATGATGATGTTGTCTTTGTTTGACAAGGTTGTGTATGAAGCTGTAAAATGCAGATCTATGTCCTGGTTATTTTCTTCTGAGGACCACAGAGTTCACCTGAGGCATCTTTTCAAACTGGTTTAAGACATGAATGATTAAGGATGAGATACTGCATCTCTTTTAAAACTACAGGAGCTTACCAGAGTCTGTAAGTACTCAACACACACATTCATCTCATTTCAGGAGATGTTTAAAGATGTTTAACAGCTATACTTTTTTGGCTTTCAAGTAAAATGTTTAAGTGCACTAAGTCCACATTTAGAGCTGATTATTTAGCTTTTAAGACCATAACCAGCTAATCTGAAGCTTCAAATGCTGAAATTTAAATGCTCTAGCATTCATTGTCTGCAAGGCACTGGTTTCAGTATTTTTCTCTTTCTGCACCCCCAAGAGTATTTTAACATATTTTGTGCAAATTTCTTCTATCTTAACTTCTGGACAATGTCGAGAACTTCAAAAGCAAAATAACATCTGTTACAAGCAAGTCCTATATATCCTTAGGGATGATATTAACTTAAGTTGCCTATGGTTTTACAAGTCTGTCAAGCACTGCAGTGTCAGTTGCAGTGGAGGGAGGTGGAGGTATTACCTGCTCAAAGGCCTCCAGTGGTATTAAGGGAGATGGTAAAAAGCCACAAGTCTTTGTCTCCAGATATCTATGAAAACTCTGCTGCTAACATATAGCAGTGTGCTGGGAGACAGATACGTGGCTTCAAGCATCAGGCAGCTCCAAAACCTGTCTCTCCAATGCACAGCTGAGAAATCAATTTCACCTGCACCAGCCCGTGTCTCCTCATGGTCATATCTCAGGCTGCCTACATAGCACTACTTGGCTCTCCAGCTTCTCTCATCTTCTCTGGGCATCAGTGGCAAGAAGCTGTGTGATGGATTGGAGGGATAGCACAGAGATCTTGGGCCTTTGAGAAGGAGGTAAATCTAATTACAAGAGAGGGACTCAGCCTTGGGATGGAGCTGGATGGCTGTTAGAATCCAGTGGAGAGTTTCATGTTGTAGCTAGTGACTTGTGGAGGTCATGGCATTGGCTCACTGGATGTAGGAACAGCTGTAGCTCTGCATAGAGTTGTGATGTTTTTTAAGAGGACTGCAGACTGAGAAAGAGAGATATTTCATAGCAGATCATAATTTGTTCTGCTTATTTCTTTTCTTAATCTCACTGCTGGTGCAGGATATTTGGATAGCTATTTGTAAAAATTCTTGCTTGATATTTATCTTCCCATACGTTCATTGGGATTTGATAAGACTGTAAGTGCCACGTATATGTATCTATATGTAGATAGGCATCTACATCTATATGTAGATATACATCTATATGTAGATAGGCATGTAGATCAGGTCATGTGTGCATACAACGATTGCAATGGACTTGCCACCTTACTTAGTTATTTGAACCATGGAGGTTCACAAACTCCTTAGGTTGCTATGAAAGCAAAGGTTTCCCACACTTCCTTACCTCTCCAACAGCAAGGCTACTCCAGGAGTAAGAATTTACTCTTAGTGAGGGAAGAGATTGGATCTGGCTCTTAGGCACACCTATTGACAGCATACACCGCTTCAAAGGTTGATTCCCAGAGTGGGTCATGAAGGGAGGCAAGTAGTTGGTGTTCTCTGTACAACCCGGTGCACTTGTACTTCCCAGTTTCTCTGTCTTCACCTTTATTTTCAGGAACACATGCTCAAAAAGACTCTTTGTAAATGAGTGTTACTCATAAATGCTATTGAAGTAAACTTTGAGGATTTACATGTACTATAAATAACTTTTCTTGAAAGATACTTTTCTTTGACAACAGTAGTGCTTGTTTACAGGACTGCAGCACTGACCTGAAATCCAGGAGGTCTGGTGATAACTAGATATTAGGAAGAAATTCTTTACTGTGAGGGAAGTGAAGCACTGGAACAGATAGCCCAGAGACATTGTGGTTGCCCCATCCCTGGAAGTGTTAAGGGCCAGGTTGGATGGGGCTCTGAGCAACCTGGTCTAATGAAAGATGTCCCTGCCCACAACAAGGGAGTTGGAAGTAGATAATCTTTAAGGCCCTTTCCAACCCAAACCGTTCTATGACTCTATGATGATTCTGTGGTGTCTATCTCTCTGCGCTGCTACAGATATCCTAACTTCTTGCCAGTTCAAAATATATTGCAGTTGAAACAGAACACTGGGAATTTTAGATACCTTGAAAGCATCAGAGAGCATGTGAGCCTTTACTGACCCTCAAAAATCACAATACTGGCAAATGTTGGTCAACCCAACCCTATGTTTGGAAACCAAAGAGAGGAGACTGCTACTTTCCTGATCAATAGTTAACCCAATTCCGGTTTGAGGCTGGAATTTCTCTGTCTAATATGGCTTCTATTCAATTAAAGAGGAGGCCAAACACCTGCACGATCTGAAAAGAGCAGAAACATACTCCTTCAAAAAAAAAAAAGCCTTTTATGATCTTCTTTCAGAAAGACTAGAAGGTACTTTGGCTATTCATTAAAGAAGAAAAAAATTGTATCAGAAAGTGGTCTTGATTGCAGTCCACCTGATTCCACAATGTTAAAGAAATAACCATGACAAAAGATTATTCTTAAATTAAATGGGTAGGGAAAAAGATGAAATGATGCATAACTTGGGCTAATAAGGACTCTAATAAGGCCTGAAACATTCTGGTTTGATTCATTAAGCCCCTGAACTGAATGCTGGTATGCTTTTTTCTATACTCAGTGTTAAATTCCAGTATGAAGTTTGGTCTTTTACAGAGAGGTGTCTTACCTGTGTAAATCTAGACTGACAGGCACATGTTTTTATGAATCAGACCCTGAGCTAAATATCAGACTTTGGTAAAACTTAAGCCATATGGATACAGACATTTTCTTCAATTCATAGTTTGATTAGTTTAAGAAGAAAGATTAAAGCAGGGATGAATGGCTGTGTTAATGAAAGCTGATAGGTCTTGGAATGGGCTGTAGCAATGTTGATCTCGGTGTCTCAAAAAGTGTAATGTCATTATCCAGGCTTAGAGATTATAACTGAGAAAAAGTTTCTTTGTGTACATCAATTTTTTCTCAAACTTTCCTGATTATTATATTACACTTAAGACTTCAACATCACAATGTATAATGTATTCTGAGACAGGCAGATCACGAAAATAAACAAGCAGACCTTCTCTGAATTTTTTTCCTCCTTTTGCCTATTGTCACCCCATAAAGTGTGGCCTAGTTTCAAAGATTTTATCAGAAGTGATTCTTGGCTTCAAGTAAGCATTCATAGACTCCATGTAATTTCTCTTTGTCTGCAAGCTTCATAACTTGAAACTATTTTCGTGGTGTCTCTCTTTCCACGAGACAGCAGGGGCAGAGGAACCTCAGTGACCAACTTGCATGACCTTCCTCAGGACACAAGCCAGGCTCCTCTGAGGTCTTTAGGCACAGACAGCTTTAGAAACTTATTCAGTCCTGAAAGGAAAGCTTTGAGGGATTCACAAAACTTTACCCCATGATTCTCTAAGATGCTAATAAAGCTCCTTTTAAAAAATAAGTTTCTACTTTTTTCTCTGTCTTTGACTTCTAACACCTGGATGCCTTTTTCTGCAAAATCAAAAAGCCATGCAGCATCAGAGATCTCTTCCTCATGAAGGTGTCTGCTTGCAGCAGTCAATAATTTTTAAAGTATTTTTTAAAAAATAATATGTAGTATTATTTATATAATATATTTATATAATATTTATCATCAGCATCAGCATCATCATCATTGTGGCTACGCTTCGTGAACGAAGATTTGGGAAGGGCTCTACCCACGTTTGTTACAAGTGCGCTGGTGGCTAAAAAGGCCAATAGGAGATAGGCACGACCGGTTGCAAAAGGCACAGCAGAAAGACTCCTTAGAAGATATATTCTGCAGGGCACGATTCTTTCTGCATTGTCTTTTCTCCTCGAGAGTGATCCTGCGTGCATTCTCAAAAGCATCAGCAGCGTTATAGATGGTGTGTCTCCAGACCTCCCGATTGGAGGCCACAGTAGACCAGTTATGTTGATCAAAATATTTATTATAGGAACTATATAATTTACATAATAGATAAAAAGATAAAAACTGAGATTCTGGAATCTTTTACTGTGAGACAAATTTTCTGAATGTTTACTACAATTTGAGTCTTTTTCTTTTCTTTTTCAGAGCCTCGGCATTCCTGACCACCAACTTCCTAACTTTGCAGCTTCACAAGGCATTGCTTCCAGGGCACTGGAAAGCCCAAGGTAGGTGAATGTCTGAAAACCACTGATCCAATTATAATTGTTTTTCTTTCGAGAGCAGCTAGACAACACACTAATGAGAGAGACAAAAATCAGGATGCATTGTGTACCTCATTCACTGCACGTGTTCCAGCCGTTGAGGTGGAAATGGACAGTTTGCCAAACTATCCAGACCTGGTTTTCAACAGACATCATTTGAAAGCTCAAGCTTAAACAAGAAGTGGGCTAAATAAAAAGTGAGGAGAAACATCTAGAGATATTTCCTGTGTCTCATTAAGTTAGCCTTATGACAGACAGTTTCGTTAGATGTATCAGTACTCAAATTTTAATACCTGAAGTGGAATACTGCCTCGTTTGAGGAAGATTTATTTTGTATTATATTACCTGTTCCTGCAAGGGTTGTGCAATGTGAGTGCCATTAAAACATCAAAGTCAAAGTTGTCTTCCTTTTGAGAATTTTCCCCTTCTGTTTCTTCTGTTCTTGTTGCTTCAAGGATCGCTACAGTTAAAAAATTAAAGTCTGGATCTCTTTTCATTACAGGAGAGTTTGTAAATTCCAACTAGGCATTTATCAATTTGCATTTGTCATCCTTCAAGCTGATTTTCACTGCTGCAAAACAACTTTAAATATTTTTTGAAGCCCTTCATTGAACTCTTCTTAACATGACTAGCACAACCTTCCTGTAGTATTTTACTTTAGTGTTTTACTTCAGTCTGACCAGTGTTTGTTATCATCACAGAAGGTCAAAAAAGGGGGGAACTGTAACTTTGTTTCTATGACCAAAAATATAATGAAACTCTTTAGATGATATGAATTGGAAATGTTTTCAACCCTCCAAAATTATATGTTATTAAAAAAAAAAGCGAGCTAAACAAACAGGAGTTGCAAGGAGTGAGATGAAAGAGGGTAAATTCACAAATTTTCCTGTCTTCCATACCTCTGCAGTGATTAAACAGAAAACCCTTTAGCAACCAAGTTACATTTTCACTTTAAAAAATCTTCAGCAAAATATAACCTTGCAGCTGTAAACATATGTCTGAATAATTATTCTGGCTTTATATCAAAAAAACCACCACCGCCAGAGCAGACAGATTTTAATTTAGCATTCCCCCCAGAGCTCTGGAGGGCAAGGTGGATGATTGAGAGGGCAAGGTGACTTGGCTTCAAGGGCTATCTTTATTTGCATGAATGAGTAACCGTAAAGCACAGAAAATACCTTTAAGTAAATTCTGCCTGTCACTGACAGTGATCTAAATGGAATTATAGTTGCATGAAACTCTCTTTGCTAAGATATATGTATATATATATATTTCTGTGAAATATCTCCCCCCACCCATTTTAAAATCATGCAAAAAAAAGACATGAGAACAAAATGAGCATTATCAAAGAGCAACCAAGGAACATGATTAAGTATAGAGACAAACCTCTTAAACAAATGGAATTTTACCACTTCTAAACCAGGGTGGATGGAAGGTGTTGCAACTACAAACCTCCCATTTAAACCTCCAAAAGCTACTGCAGAGACCATGATAGCCAAGTTTTCTCTGTAGTGGTCTGTTGATGTAGCTCAAAGGAATTCTGGATAAGGCCCATTCCAAATGAGCATCTAGCTGAGCCTACTTTTAAGATTGCAGTTTAATATTGGTGAGTTTTTTGTACAAAGGAATTAGTGCTGGGACTGTTCAACCTGAGTAAGAGAGAGGGTGTAAAGAAGGGTGGGTGTAAAGAACCCAGGTTGTTTTTAGTGGTAGTCAGTGTCAGGACCATGGGCACAGAACTGAAACACAGGAGGGTCTGTCCTGAACATCAAGAAATGCTTTCTTATTATAAGTGTGACAGAGCACAGAGAACATGGTTGCCCAGAGAACATGTGGAGTCTCCATCTTTGCAGGCATTCAAAACTCAGCTGGATGTAGTCCTGTTTATTACTATTTTTTTACCACCTACCCTGATAAGTTTCCAGTTTTGGGGGGAGAAACTTTTGCACCAGAAGGTTTTGCCAGCACGCAGATATATGAGATGTGACATCCTTTGATGCATGATTAATTTATGACAGAGATCTTCCTCTCTCTATATATGCATCATTTGCTGAGAACTTATTGAATAGAGCATCACAGTTTGGCCATTTTGTGACCGGAAATTACAAAGAGAAGGAAGAGGGATGTCTTATTGTAATCTTAAATATTTGCTGAGACTGACACAAGGGAGCTAATGCAATCTCCCTCAATCCAGCTGAGGTAACATTACTACAGGACACCCAACACAAAGACACCCAGACCTTGACTTGCTGCCTCCTCAGCCAAGTTTACTGGATTTCTGCAACTGCTTCTGGAGGAGGAGGAAAAGTTGGACAAGTTCTCAGAGCCCTTCCCAGCTTGGGAAGCCACTGCTTGTCATGGGAAACACAGAAGTCATCTAGAAGGGTGACAGAGTAGGGAAACTATGTGGTATTTAGAGACACATATGATTATAATTATTAAAGGCCATTTCCCAGAAAAAATATGCACAGTTAGCTTTTATCACCACATGGAATAATAAAATGAAGGTCTAGGTGTACAAACAGTGGTAACCTTGTAGGTGTTTTGCAGTGAGATTTGTTAGCCTAGTGGTCTTACTTTGACTGGAATAATTCTTTTGTGCGACAGTTCCTGGTTTCTTTTTGTTTGGTCTGCTGTATTTAATAGCTTCCTAATTCCACTAGATTAATGAAAGAAAGATGTATTTTAAATCTAAAATCATTCGTATTCTAAGCCTCAGTGTTTTCGCAATTTTGCCACGCTCCATCACGGTTTGGGGTCATTTCAATGTTATTCTTCTCAGCTCTACGAAATGTCACTCACAATGGGAGAACACTGGGGAATACTGCTAAGAACTTGTCTACATGGGGAAATTTACCAGCAGAATGATGCTGGTATAATACGAAAGTGGTATTTCATTGGTATTCACCATGTCACTACTGATACGGGATATTTAAATGACATGGTAACTTTGAAAAACCTATTCGATTATGTTATGGAAAGCAATTGCATTTTTCTTTTGTGTATGCCTCTTAAAATAAAAATGATTTTTACAAGGTGTTTACTGAGTTAAGTGGAAGTGTAGCAAGCAAAGTTCATTTTAAAAGATACAAGATTCTGCAAATATACTACTGGTAAGAGGAAGAACAGAAAAAGCATCAGTCCAGTCTTCAACAGTGAGGAAAATCTAACAAGGAGGAAACCAAGAAGGGCAAAGGGTATTTCTTTGTATTTCATGAAAGATTAAATGAGATGGCTAAAACAATTAATATTAGTAACTGATGGCTAAGGACTCTGGCTAAAATCGGAAAGAAATTTACATGAAAGTTAAGACATTTCAAAACACCCAAACACATCAGAGTTGAATTTGGTTAGCTTGGGAGCTGTCTGAAGGAGTTGGAGAATTAGCAGAACTTTGGGAAGGGGGTGTGCAGCTTCAGAGGAGTGGGTGATGGCAGCTTGGGGATCTAATGTCTCTTAAAGAGAGGAGGAGGCATTCCAGGAATTGGACTAATTTTAACTTAATTATTCTACATACATGCCAATGGATCAACAACCAAGATAAAAACAAAAAAAATGCCCAACAGCCAGTAATGGCCTCATCAAGAATAAAATACCTCAAACCAAAGTAGCAAATTTATGGTCAACAGATCTCATGGAGGAAGAAAAAAATGATATGCAGGATAGGTCTTGATTCCTAGATGTCATGACAGATTCATGAGCAAATTTAGAAAACAAAATGACCTGTGGACAGGTGGGTAAATGGCTAACTGGAAAGCTGGCCAAAGAATAGCAGGCAACCCTTCACTGCTAGACCACAACTCTGCACTGATTGCCCCTCCTCTGTGGTTTAGACACTTTCAGAGAGATTTAGAGAAATATCAAACCGAGGAACACTTCGAGTGCATTGGTGCACAGGTATAGAATTCAGAATTATATTGAATATTTTAGGAATTTATCTTCAAAAATGGAATAGACTTTGATAAATGCATGCTCCTACACTTCACTAGCATGATCGAGTGCAGAAATGCAAGAAAGGGAATAATTGTCGAGGGAGCAGTTTCACAACAGAAGAGTTGGAGGTTGCAATGATGAATGTACACCCAGAGCATTACATAAGAATAATTAAAGCTACATATTCGATGTTAGGATGCAGATATTCAAATAGCATGGTGCTCAGCACTGGAGACCAATGTTAGGTACTGTATATTAAGGAGAAAAGATGGGCCAGGGAAGGGCAGCAGGAATAGGCCCCAGCAAACACGACCTTTGGAGGAAAAATCTCGGGGTTATCTTTCTTTCATCTGACAAAGAAATAAAAGTAAGAACATAGGTCAATTTTAACGCACAGTAAGAATAAATGGAAGGTGTTCAAGTTACCTGGATGGCCTTTTGAGACTAGAGAAGAAGTCAGGGAGATGTGTATTAGATATGGGGAAAAGGAGTTTTCTGCCCACAAGAGTAGCTGAGCACTGGGACATCGTCCATGATGAGGAATCAGGTGGTGGGCTCTGAGATGTTCAAAGCAATTTTATTCCATCATAATATGACACAACAATACGTTAAGGGTAATAAACCATCACTGCCTTGCCTTCCTTGTAATCATGCCAAACATCTTCAATTTCTCCATGAAATAGGAATTATCTCAAGAGTCTTTTGCAAATTTTGGGCCCTTCTACTCTGAAAATTAAATTCCTGAAATTTTTTTATATTTAAATAAATTTTATACTCTATATTTAAATAAGTATAATCCAAAATCATGAATTGAGTGAAATTGTAAAGTTTAAATAGAAATTATTAGCTTTTGCTACTTAGCTGGGATTGAAATTTCTTCTGCTAAATCAAAGTCTCTTCTGTTTGTGCATCTTAATAAACTGGTTTTAAACTCTTTTATTAATCCCCCAAATAGCTTAATTAAGTATTACTAGGCTAACAGAAAAAAATTGAAAGTACCTGTTCTCAATCACACATCATGTTTACTGTATGAAACTAGCCTCTTTAATTTGTGCTTTTACGTGACACTTTAGTGTCAGTTTGCCAGTAAGATAACATAATAATTAAAATACACATTCGTACTCTGATCATGCAAATATGCGATACAGTAAATATTTACATTTAAATGAAATTCAAATAAGCAAAAGTAAAATTTCACCTGAAGTTTTTTGTAGTCAAAACAACCTTTTCCTAAGCAATAAATTTTCTGACCATTTCTGCTTCTAGTGGAGGTGAATCAACAGTTAGCCTTTAGTACCTTTTAATAACAAATACTGCATCTTAATCATATCCTTTGTATTCTTGCATTGATTGAATCTATAGATACTGTAGTTAGTAAGTATTAAATGACTATTTCCATTTATTTTGTAGCTTCCTGGAATTGCTGAAGAGTCTGTTTTTACATAGTGACTTTTGCCCCTTTTTTATTTTAATGTTCACACTGATTAATAAGTTTATTTTTAAAATACAGACTCGGCACAGTTTCATGAAGAAAGAGAACATATGTTATAATAAATTAGACTGCATATTTTTTTCTATCTCTGTGTTTATATATGTGTGTATGGTTTTGCAAATACTCAGGAAAAGATAGATCTTTTTAGCAGTTCTAGTTGAAATAGCAAAAACTGAAGAAAAAAAGTTCTGCAGGGAGTAGAAGATGAACCCTGAACCCTGCTTAACCCCTTAGTTACTCAGTGAATAGTATCCGCATACTTTGTCTGTTGTGGAAAGGGTTTAATGAAAAAAATACAGGTGTTCAACATTCAGTCCAAAAGTATATTTTCTCACAGTGGCAGCTCTTGCTGCTTGTGTTTGTCAAGGAAATTGAGAGGTGAGATGATGACAGGATCTAATAGAGGGAGAGAAGAAGGACTCCCTCTCTGCCTGGGAAAGTGTTAGGAAAATGCCTTGCTCTTCTGCTAGCAGGATCCATGTGTTCCCACATCATCAGTCCTGAATGAGAATGTAAAAAAAAGTCAGGAACACCCTTTCATTGCAGCTGGTTTCTGAATTGATTCACAAGGAAAAGTCAATTTCTTGCAAGAAGTATTAACACATGTAATAATAATTAATTTCACTAAGGATCTGTTCCAGGAGTCCTCACCCAGTCCACCTGCCTAATGACTCAATCTGCAGGATCAAGGCCAGGGTATGGTCTGAGTAATACTGTTTTTTTCTCTGATCTCCCAGTGAAATGTCAATGAATTTTAACGAAAGGATTACAAATAAGAAGTTAAATCTGCATTTATGGTACCCAGAACAAATTTTTTCAAAATCAGAGCTGTCTAAATAACTTCGAGAGGACTGGGCTTCTTAAACAGAAAAAAAAAAAATCCAATATTCTGCTTTTCTTGCAGTTTGGGACTGTGCTCAAAGGCACAGCAAACAATCTCTACCAGGAGACCTCTCAGGACCTCTGACTTTCTATTCCATTTAAGTCCTTCAGTGGAAACCCTCAGGACACACTCTCTCAATCACTGGCTCCCAGGAATAACATTATGAAGTTGATGCCCTGAACTGTATTAACAGCAGTACGAAGAAAAGGATGTGATTCAGCTTGTTTAGGCAAGGAAAGATACTGCAAAGTTACTGAGCGGGGGTGTTTTAGGGTGATAGCTCCGTGAAATTGAAGCATTTAATCCATGAAGAATAATTAATAGTAACACTGGTTACTAATTCTTGTTTTTCTCGTAGTTCTAGGTGGATTAAACTTTGAAGAGCAACAGGCATTTAAACAATGTCCATTAGCATTACACATCACTAAAATCTAACCCTTAGACATGATGAACTGGGAAAAATCTTGTAAGTACAATTAATCATTGCTGTTCTTATTACTAATGCTGGGAACAATAACTGTATTAACTATGCCTAACTTTCATATGAATTTTGACTTATTTGAGCCAACTCGAGGAAGGGATATTATGCATATTATGTATGTATCTTATGGTTTAATTTTTTTGTATAAACACTGTATATAACTGTTTGCAAAACTCTTTCTGAAGGTGGAAATAATGCAGAAGTATTTTTTTTTCTTCTAAAAGGGTTATAAAATAATCCCACATAGCCAAAATCATGTTTTCTTTACACGCTATTCCATTTATCATAAAGACAATTTCAGTGTTTCACTGGTAAGAGTTGTTGTCCAGGTGGGAACTTACAAGGGTGATGGACAGCAAAGCCCTGCAAGGTCTGTAGCTAAGATCTGTGACTTGATATTCACTTTTTATAAGGTATCATGATGGAATAATTCAGGTTGAAAGGGACCTGAGGAGATCATTTAGTCCAGCCCCCTGATTGAGGCATGGAAAGATATGAGACAACAGCCTATCTCCAAGGAAATATAACAGTGAGGCTCTCTGGCCCATACTTCATTGCCGATGACCTCAGATTATTATCAGCAACCTGACATAGGGTTTTGGCAAGTGGCTGATTTGACACTGAGATCTCCAGGCTCATTATAAATATTAAGCAGGTGCTGAGTAGCCACAGTAACTTTTTAATTGCCAGTGCCACAAGTCAGACTGAGGCACACTTTACAGATGATAAAAGGCTCTTAAACCGCACAAATTCCCTGTGCACATTACACACTTATGCTTCCTTATCTTCGAAAAGGCTCCAGACACCTAATAGGCAAACATGGAGTCTTCTTGCTTAGCCTCTGTGTTTTGTCCCTGTTGGAGAAGCTGAAAAGCCTTTCTCAGCCCTGCTTCTTATTTCATTTATTTGTATATGGGCTCTTCAGGGTCTTCTCCAGAGATGGACATTAGTATCTAGGACTGTTGAAGCAAGATAGGTTGTGATTTTTACCAGATATTCACTCTTATACATCCAAAGACCACACTGTCCCTTCTGCAATATCACTGCTGTGAGAGCTTCTGTAGGAGCTCTTGTCTTCAGTGGTTTTAAATCCTTTTCCAAGGCCTTGTGATCCAAGGCAGAGCCTGCTCTCTGACCCCCAATGTATTACCTGAATTATGCAGCATTCACCTAGCTTAATGAACGTTGCTGACTTGCAACCACCCATCCAGGCAATTCCTATCAGCCTATAAAAATAAGCTGCTCTCCTTGTTTACCACTCCACCAATCTTTGTGTCATTGACGAGTTTTACAAGATTTCATTTTGTCATCTGGGTTGCTGATAAAAATGAAAATGGGGGCTCCTGCCTGCGAACCCTCTCTTGTAGCAGTCACTATCCTTTGTATTTCCCCAAGAACATTGGCATTTAAGCCCTGTTATTAAGACCTGATATCTGCTCTGCTTGTCATAGGTTCTTTCTAAAGGAGTTCAAAGCACAACTTTAAAGTATAGGCAAAGCAAAACTGTTTAGATTCTGAACCACAAATAGCAAGTAGCCTAAAGTTACAGAAACAAATATTTTTTAAACAGTAGGAATGAAAATATCTCTCTGTTGTATTCACCTGTGCTCAGTGTTCTGCTTGGGTCTTTTTATGTCTGGTAGTATCCCTAAAGCTGTACAGTAAATTCCTTTTAATGATGGCTTGAATGTTTTATGAGGAACACCCAGACCAGAATACAAGTCTAGGAAGGTTAAAAACAAAAGCCAAAACCAAACCAACCAAACAAAAAAAACACACAGAGCTTTTATGTTCAGTTTCTCAGATTGTTTTGGAAACATTTCTCTTGGAGATGCACATTGTGGCTTTAAGGTTTTGAAACCACAGCATCTAGCTTCAAGGTATTCTTGATGATTGCCAGAGCATCCTCATCAGTGTCTAAGCTATATCTTCTTGTCTTCCTGTAACACCGAGGAGACAGGAATACATACCATTTTTATTTCCACAGCTAGATACATGCTTGCTGGTTTTGGTGTTTGTTGCACAAGAATGGCCTGTAAGATTTCACCCACCAGTGTGTATCCCTGTGGGATACACTTCCCAGGCTCTCCTTGCTGGCGAGATGGGACTAATCTGAATTTCAGATGGGCATTGACTGAAAGTGAGTCTAACTGAAACTTGTGGTCAAGTGAGACACCGCTGCAGCGGGACAGTCAGAGATTTGATGAAAATAAAACTGCAGATATTACAGAACATTTCCAGGATGAGATGCAGGATCCCCTTGCCTACAGCTTGCATTGTCTTTGCAGCCCCCTCCCCAGACCCACGGGTGCAAAATCTCAGGGTAGGAGTCAGGTTCAGGTAAAGCATCCATTGTTATAGCCTCTGGGCACCTCCCAGTCTCCATGTGCTCCTCCTCCTTGCAGCCAGCTCAGCTGAGGAGCCAGGGCCTGCTGTTATCTCAGCTGTGCAGACAGGGGTGGGACATCTTGGGACTATGCAGTTCTCCCATCTGACCAGAGTGCACTCATGTGCCATGGGAGCCCGTCCCAACTCCTGCCATGCTGGTAAGGTCAGAAGGCCCCACAAACTAAATGGGTCCTGGCTTGTAGTTGCAGTGTTGTTTCCTGTCCTAGGTTAGCACTGCAGTAATATTTAAATTCAGTCTTATCCAGAAATGTAGCCTTTGTTAATGACTATTTTGCTGGGAGAAAAGTTCCCTTTTGTCCTTTGCCATGTTATGTTGCTTGATTTTTCTGAGAATTCCTACCTCTTTTGGAGCACACCAGCCCCTGAAGGTGGACCAAAGCTCCTTCCAAGAGACATTTTTGCCTGATGCTTGTAGCACTCCCCATGCTTGCTGCCTGCACCCAAGCACAAAGCTCAGCCAAAGACACATGCTGCTATGCCCCCTGGTTACCCCCAAAAATTGTGAGTAGTGGCTTTGGCTGAGCAGGATCTACTGAAAGGAAGACCAAAACCTAGCAAAACTCACTACCTTTCCTTCTATCTAAAACTTAGCAGTTTTCTTCAATCTCTGCTTGTCAGTGGAGGGATGGATGCAAGTGTGGTGCGTGAGCTGCCAAGGAGGTGAACCCTGCAACTCTGCCCCGTGCAGAGGGATGTGTGTGCAGTTGTCCTGAAAACCAAACAACATGTGCTCTGATAAGAGCAGAGCTAATGCGATTGGTGGGGTTTAAGCAATGAGCTGTGTTTGGTCTAAAATGTAAATTCAGTAAATGGGCAGGGAGGAAATACATACATACATACATATATATGTATATATGTACATATATATGTATTTTTTTGGCTTGCACTCCTGCTTATCTCACAGTTTAAAAATATAAAATCCCCAAGTTTCTATTGGACTTTGGATGAAGCAGAGACAGCATATTTTCCCTGTCTCTCCTGAAGCATCACACCCCACTTTGGGAACTTCATTTATATGCACATCATATGCAATCTGACTGACTCCTACTGTACCTTTGAACAGATCCAATCAGATACCCATATGCATGTAAATGAGGTTCCCAGAGCTGTGCTCTCCCTGCGAGGAAGAGGAGTTAAAGAGCAGCTCTTCTTGAAACTTGTTACAGTGACAATCTCATCCTGCAAAACACAATAAAGCCTTTCCCATCCCCCCAACCCCACTCCCAAGCCCTTCGCTTTTCTCTCTGCCACACACGTCAGGAGAATGCCCTGTAACTCACTTTTCCAGGCTGAGGTAATTTATTTAAACATGGATTATTTGAAAAAAAAAAATGGGAAGGGATACAGGGTTTGATTTTAATCCCTGCTAACACAGAGGAAAGAATGCTCGTGTCACAACTCAGTGAGTGTAAAAATTAAAAAAGGCTGAGACTATTGTTTGAAAACAGGCAAAATAATTAAAATTATTATGGAATAATCACATATCACACAACAACCTCCCACTCTTCTGAGCAACAATCCAAAACAGCTCCTCCAAAGCAGGCCCAGGGGCAGAGGTTCTGTATATCATTCAAAGACCATCTGTCATTCAATTCCTGTAGCCCCTTTCCACTATTCTAAGGGCAGGCTGAAATTTAGTCCTGGCATTTCTTTTTCCATTTGCTAACAAACAGCAGTGATGGCAGATAAATATGGCAAACAATAGGTGTTTGTAATGAACTGGAAAGGGATATGGATTTTTGGAACCGGCACCAAGAAGTTCCTGGTCCCGCGTGATGCTCTGGGGACCCCCAAAGCCTGGTTCTGCCATGTGGCTGCACAGACAGACATCTGCAGGCTGTGTTAGGCTTTCAAGAATTCAGCCAACCTGCTAAGGGGCTGATTTAAATAAGATCAAATTTAAAAAAAAACCCAACAAAACGAAAGACTGAAAGCTAATTCCATTCCAGGGTAGGATAAAGAGGGACACAAAAGGATCATGGATACACAGCACAAGTGGTGCAGAAAGCCCCCTGTTCTAACAGTAATCTCTATTTTTCTTTTTCTCTGCTTTTCTTAACTCGTTCAGCGTTTCCTTTTGATTCACATAAGGGAAAAGCAGCAATGGATTCTGCTTTTATCCTGTTCTTTGGGAACTCACGCCTGTTAAATGCTTTTAAAGCCAATGTTCATTTTATCTTTATTTATTGTTTGGAGACTGAAAATTAAGTGTAATTGTGCAGTTGAAGCTGAAAGACAGAATTACTGCAGCACACCCCTTGAATCGATACAGTTTCTTTTCACAGATTAACTCTCTAGGAAGTACTCCTTGCTGGGATCAGAGCAATGCTGGAGAGGAAGGAGGATATGGAAATATGGTGCCCAGCCTACTGCTAGGGTTGACACTAGCGTCTCCTTACCTCCGTTCTGCCTTTGAGGAGACGCCTGGGCAACAGGAATGCCTGGGGTGATCCAGTCCCTCCTCATATGCGACAAAAGGAGATGGAATGATAAATAAGGACAAGGGTGCAACTGTGCTGCTGGAGATTCATGAGTTGTGAGGACACCCTTCAGCATCCAACCTAGCAGCAAGGAGTCTTTGTTTTCCTGGGTTATTTTTCTGGTTTGTGAGGAAGCCGTGCAAAGGGCTGCGCAGCCCTTGTTTGAGGATACAGACCCCGAGATTGAGGTGGGCTCATCTGGATACTGCTGGCAACCCATTTCGCCATGGAGGGAATTACCAGAAAATCTTTAATACACTCCATCATGCAGGGACTGGGATATGGTGTCTGTGTCCCCATTGCCTTGACAGTTGGCTGTCCCATCATGCCCTATCTGGGAAGGAAATGGCATTCCTGTACAGCACAAAGTGCTGTATCCCACAGCAGGGCTCCCCAGGGCATAGGCAAGGCTGAGCTACGCTGGGTGAATAGGTGGAGGAGAAGCTGGTCTTTGTGGCCTTGACCACCACAAGCATGGTAGCCACGGATAGGGAAGTCCAACTTGACTCCCCGTGCCCCCCAGCATTGCAGAAAGGAAAGGCCAGGTGAGGATTTGGCCACTTGCAGCATCCACCTGTTGCCCTTTCCACTGGTGCCTGGGGCTCGTCCAGCTGCACCCATCACCCACTAAACCCTTAAATGGGTGCTCAGCCACCCGCACTGTCTCTGCCTTAACCCCAGATAAAAGATAAGAGCCAGCTCCAGCAGCCTGCCCCAGCTGGGGTGAACAAAAAAGGCTTGCAAACAGAGTTTTTGCAATTGTCATCTTTTTGCAATAATTTTCTTGCACACATAAATGAGCCAAACTTTCTCCTGCATACCAGAAAAGGAGAGCATGACCCCTTTGACACTGCCTCTATTTTTGGAAGTTAAGAGGTCTTGAGTACAATTGGAAACAATAGAGGGAGACCATATATTTACACAGATATAACCTGGGTCCAGTTTAAAACTGGACTAAAGTCTTCAATTTTAATATAGACCTTAAGCAAGCCTTCTAATAGCTATCTTTTGGTGTCTCTAACTATAAAGTATGGATAATTCTTAACAACAGGTGTGCTATCAGGATTAATTAATTAATGTAATGTAATTAATGAGAACTTGAAAGCAAGGTGACATGAAATGCAAACTAGCTCTGCAGCAATCAGTCACTTTTTCCAAGTTGATTGTCTTTGCTAGAAATAAAATGCTCCTCTAGAAGAGCTTGTAGCTGCTTGTTTCAAAGTGGAAAATGATAAGCAGCATGTGTGAAACAATATGCTCTTAATATTGCACTTTGTGAAGAACTGATGACTTTGTTAGATGGTTTGCAAATGATTGAGAGGAGGACCCTGACCCCCAGAGCTTTCTATATTGCTTTTTTAAAGATTTTTCCCAGTAAAAGCAAAGACGCAATATTTTTCAGAGCTGGGATAAGGGAAATAGAGCTAAACTGGAAAATATTTTTTTAAAGCTGAATTTTACTGAATAATTCACTTTCTATAGATGCCTTAGCCATGGACTCTTTTATAGAAGTTAGACAGTCAGATGCTCAGAGAAGTTCTTTCTCCAAAGAATTGAGAAAAAGAAATTAAGTTGGTCAGGGGAAGTTCACATTGGATATTAGGATAAAGTTGTTCATCAAGATGGTCATCCATCACTGGAACAGACTCCTCAGGGAAGTGGCCGTGGCATCAAACCTTTCAGAGTTCAAGGAGCATCTGGATGGCACTCCTAGTCATATGATTTAGTTTTAGGTAGTCCTGTGAGGAGCAGGGAGTTGGACTCGATATTTATGGATCCCTTCCAACTTGAGATATTCTATGATTCTGTGGTAAGGCTTTATGTTTCTGTCAGGAAGAGCTGTATGCTGGGGAAAAAGCTGTTGCCGCCATAAGAAAGGGTTGTGTTAGACATTTGGTTTGGAAATCATGACTGAAGCTACGGAAGTTGTTGAAGACAAGACTGTGGGACTCCACATAAATTAGGATCAGTGTGGAGCAATGTGGAACAACATGGCAGTGGCTCTGTCAGATGCACTTTCATCCGTTCCCCATGTGGCATCATCATTTCACAAAAAAACCTGGGTATGACTGTGACTTCTCAGCAAAAGGAGAAAAGGCCATACACAAAGAAAGGAGAGCACCAGTCTGTCTCTGTGGCTACTCACTAGTCAGTCCTGAGACCTGCTGGTCTTCATGGTGAAAACCTTGTAGATATCTGGTTGTAGGCAGCAATGTGTTTGGGTACTGGGCATGGTATAAGTAAACTGATAAACTACCTTGTTTTTCCTAAGCTTTTATATTACTTCAAGAGAATAACAATGAGTTATTGCTACTTACCTATGCTAAATGAGCCAGAGATGAAAATTCAGGCTTCCTCCCCAGTCCCCTGGGCCATCTAGATATCTCATGATCATTTTCAAAGGGTATAATTTACATGAGATTTTTTTCCTGCCTTGTGAGCCATAAATTTATAGGGAGCCCCTTTGAAAGACTTACTGCTTTTGTGAGGCCTCAGATGAAGTCAATCAAGCCAACCAGTATAAAAGCCAAACTCCAATTAATTCCATCCCTGAGGACCACGTTGTTTGCTGTTAGATTGCAAGGTCTGTGGGGCATGGGCTATCTCTTTCCTGGAGGAAGAGAGCCCATGTTGGATAAGGGGCATTTTTCAGACCATGGCTTAAGTACTTGTATGTACTCTCTAAGGAGGTGAGCATCGCTCATGGCGATGCGAGTGTGCCGTGCAGGCCCTTAGAAAATGATAAATAAATAGCTCAGGGGTTCATTTCCTTTTCTCCTCACTTGCTAGCCTCTCTACTTGCTCCATTCAATTATTTCTGGAAGCTGCATTATAAGCAAAAGTTGTACATTTCAGTGTTCCCAGACCAGATTAGAAAGGATTAAGCATCAAGGGGTGGCAGCTGGTCAGTTTACTGAACATTTTTAATGTGGAAATGTTTCTAAATGAAAAAAAAAAGAAATGTGGGAGGTGGTAGCAAACTCAGACTCTTGCATCTGCTCTCTAGAAAGCCAGTGCCTCCATGGGGAGGGGATGAAGGGCAGGGAGGATGGGGCAACTTCCCAGAGCCGGTGTGGTTAAGAGGCTAGAATGAGGCATTCACAGCAGAGCTGAAACCAGGATAGCTTTAGTCAGTGGCCACAGGAGGCCCTGTTGAACACCAGGGCTGTCAAAATATTGGTGCTGAGTCTTATGCTTGTGTGCAGCAATGTAGTGGTGGCAGCGGTGGTGGTGGCAGGGCGCTCTTCCCAGACCCTCACTGCCAGGATGGGGTGCTCAGCCTCCAAGCTCACCCACTCCCTGACCTCTTGTTGGAGGCCAGCCACGAGAGTGTCAATTAGTGCTAATTGTGAGGGGTTTCATTTGTCATGTGGCCACCTGTCCACCAGGAGCCAGGCTGAGACCCCCGGCAGATCATAATGAGCAGCTGTCAGCCTCCAGCCACGCTCACGCTCCCATGCCCAGGGCTGCATCTGAACATACCTCAAGGTGAAGGCGTACAGGCTCCGTTCCCGGGAAAAATCTGTGTCACCCTCATCATGTCTTAAGTGTATTCCCTATATTTTAAGGGAATATAAACATGTCTTCCTTTTTTTTTTTTTGCTAATTAAATTACACCCACCTCTGTAATTCCAAGATGTGTATTAAAGAGTGTAATTAAATGAAAGCTCAAGTCACTAATTAGAACAATTCTTGAAGGGATACATTCTCCCAATGATACTTGTGTAACCTCTATATGTGAATGATATGCATCTTGGCATTGCAAAGTATGTGGTTACCCTTACGCAAGACTTTTGTATAACAAAAAAAAAAAGAAGACAATTTCAGAGGTCAATTTGATCTCACTGCTGCGCTCTTTGCTGAAAGGCTTCATTTGGCAGCGTATCTTCTGAACCACCCCAGCAGGAACACAGCCACTGATGTGTGGATTGAGGGTTAATGTCAGTGTGGGAAACCTTGACACAAAATCCTGCAATGTGCCGAGGAGGACTGAAGGGATGGATCTAGTGCTACAGCTCCAGGTATGATAATTCCCAGCACTCCTTCTTCCCCCCCCCTTTCCTGTGAGGTGCTACAGTCTTTATATTTCCTCCTGGTTCTGCAAACATCAAACATCCTTTAAATAATTTCAAAACCCAGGCCTATAATCGAAATGTCCATGTGTATGTGTGTACATATAAGGAAGGCTCCCTGATGCCCAGTGTAAAACTCCTATTTTAGAGTGAGAAATAAGGAAAAGCAACTGGGCTGTTGGAGATTCATGAGTTGTGAGGATACCCTTCAGCACCCAATGTAGCAGCAAGGAGTCTTTGTTTTCCTGGGTTATTTTTTTTGGTTTGTGAGGAAGCCATGTAAAGGGCTGCTAATCGTGAGGGCATCCAAAAGTCCTGCATAGTGGTTAAGTCCTGCTTCCCAGTCGTAAATATGAGGGGATGTGATGCTTTTTGCTCTGCTTTCTTGTTGCTCTGAGGCACCGAGGAGCTGAACGTACATGAAAGGGGAGGCAGGATCTGGTCTGTAGTTTCCTCATGAAATTTTACGGCATGTCTGGGTAACGCAGACATTCCAGAAATGAGAAGGAAATGTTGGCAGTCAAATGAGGTAGAAATATCTGTGGATAAGTGTGGACCAGACACCAACCTGACAGTCCTAGACATTGGGAATCGATCACCTTGGCAGAGAAGGCGATGGCACACTGTGAAACTCGACTTACAGACGGGGAATACAGGCTGCATTCATTATGCGGGGCAGCCGTCTCACTGGGACCACATTCAGAGGAAAAAAAAGAGCATCTCTCTGCCTTTGCTTTTTTCCAACAGCATGCCAAGAATAGCTCTGCAGGGACTGAGCAGAGGAAAGCTGATTACACCTTTTGATTGATGGTGCCTTACACATTTAATGGAGATTTCATAGAGGAGCCTGATTTACTTGTGCATCAGTTCTAGAGAAGGGCCCAGGGCAAAGCCCCTGACTCAAACACCTCAAGCTTTTAGGAAATTCAGAAGGGGATCTGAATTTTCACATGTAAATTGCTTTGCACCAATTCTTCCTTTAACTGTGAATCTACTCTTGCTTTTATTTCTTGCTCCCTAAGGCCCCTTCCTAACAAACCATCTCCAGAGTAATTCAGGATGCTGAAGCTATTGATCACCATGTAAATCTCAGAAGGCTGAGCATGCTCCTGCCCTGTGCAACACACACTGCTCGGATTGTGGTCATACCCTCCATCTGGCACGGAATTGCCCTGGACAGAGAAGAAAACTTTGTCCCTGGATGGTCTCTCTTACCTGCAAGAGGGCACACTGAACCTTAATGCAGGGGCTACAGCTGCAATTGTTTTCCGGATTTGTTATTTATATAAGGTATCTATGTCCTTACCTTTTCTTTACTGTAAAATGCCAGGTGATTCCAAATGTCACAAACTAGAGACACTTTGTAACAGCAGAGAGCCCAGGACAGTCCTTAAAATAGAGGGACAGTTACATGCTAACACACAAAATTACATGTAAAATTGTGTGTTTGAGCATATAGTGGAATGAAGACAGCTGCATTATTTGCAGATTTTATATTTATTGCATGATTTTAATTCTGATTATTGAAATTAACACTTAATATTTACTGTAATGAGCTGATCAAAATACTTTTTTTTGGTCCATTATGGCCATGGAACCAAGTATTGAAATAGAATGGAAAGTGATGCCTGAAAATTAGTTATTATAAAAAGGGTTAAAGTGGGCAGTACTTGCAGTCTCAATTATCACAGTTGCTATCTTTGTCCAGCGCAATAAATGCAAGCCTTTACCTGTGCAGTAATGTGTATAGCTGGATGTCAGTGCTTTTGCAGAATACTCCCCACATGGATATGATAAGGCTAGATTGCAAACTCTTTATCTATGAATGCTGTAAGGCTGGTGAACTATCTTATCTACTCACTGTATATTTTTTGTCCTTTTGGTGTGGCGGTTTTTTCACTTTCCTTGACAAACTTCTAAAAGTATCAATCCCTCACTGTCTTCCTTGTCCCAGCTACCTGCATTTTTTGGTGTTTGTTGGCACCTGCAACTCTGAAGTATGGAGGCAGAGACCATCCTTTTAAGTATACCTTGCCTTTTAGAAGGTAAAAGTGCTGTGGATTTCTAAAGAGAACAGTTTTATATCAGTTTTTAAAATGAAATGCATTGAACTTAATGACCTACTTTTCTCCAAAGTTGCTGAGTATCCATATTTGAAGCTGGTGGAAACCATGGTAGCTCAGAGACCTCAGATAAGAAGCCAAAATATAACGTGGGCTGTAATTTTTCTAGTCTTATTATGGGGATGCTAACTTTCCCCCCCAGTTCTAATCTCTCTCAGCTAAAGCAAAGTCTGGAAGGAAACTGTGTTTGATTCAATTCAGGTGAGAACTTGGAAGGCTGGCAGAAAAACTACCTCCAGTAAGATGCAAGATAATCAGAGCCTGGGTAAAGATTTCATTCTTTAAAGTTTACTAAGAGCCTACTGCTGAAAAAAAAATATGGAAAGGAAAATATGTCTATAAATCCAAACCCTTCATCTACAGTATTGCATCAGTAATATGGCCTGACCCAAATTCCTGGAAGGTCCAGACACAGGCTGGGACCTTTTGGCTCCAGAGACTACTGAGGCAGTGAAGAAGAAGAGAGCTCCTATTCTGGACTATGACTATGTAGGAAAAGGATCAGGATACACATGGGTACAGATAGACATAGGACTGCAGGACCAGCAATACTGGTCATCAAGAAAAATGGAAGTGCCAGGAAAAGTGAAGGAAATAAGGTTTTGTCATGCTGCATTTGAAGTGCAGATGAAAGAATGAAAACAAACCCCTGAGTGCCTAACCATACAGAACTCCCTTTTTATCTCTTGTACCACCATCCTCAGAAACTAAGTAGATCCGGGCAGAATTGAGAGAGGATTACAGGTCATTTGTCTATCAATGTCACTTGTGAGGACAATTAAGGATAGTGATGCCAAGGAACAAGGAGATAGCTATAGGCAAAAACTTTGGGAAATTGGGCCAGTGGAAGGAGCAGGAGGAGGATGGAGGAGGAGGAAGAGCAGCCACCAAACTCAGTAGATACTGACTATAGTTGTGAGTGTAGGGCACAGACTGTCTGAAAGTCTAGAGACGAAAGACATGGGGATTGATCACTTGCATGCATCAAAGGAACTGAATAGATCAAAGAGGATGAGAATAAAGAAGGAATCTTGTAAATATATCTGTTGCAAAAATACTTCGGCTAAAGCAGGGAGCAAGGCTTTCTTGTACTCCTCTACACTGCGAAGTGGTCCTTTTCCAAATCCATGTGCTTTTGCATGACTTACACATCCTATAAGTTCTCTTTTATGACCAAAATCTTGTACAGACAGATAGTTTTTGAAGCAAGATGGGCCCATGACCACACAGTCCAGATGTCACTGAAATCAGTGAGAAGTGAAGGCATTTGTCTGAAGACAGGCTAGGACTTCAAGCTCTGGAATACGGAGGTCCTTGTTGGGCTTCTTTGTTTGAAAGATAAGCTCAAACAACTCCATTTGGTCTTGTCTTTTTCCCTTTTTCCTTCCTTGGGTTCATGTACTGCTTTTAAAACTGAACTGTGGAAAATTTTTGAACATTTGATATGACATCAAGGAGAAAATAACTCTGCTGATGGAAAAGGAAGAATGAGAAAAAAAAGAATCTTTTTTTCCCCCTGGATTGAAAATATAATAAAAACCTGGGCCTGGTGTGATGCACTGTTATTCAGCATGTTTTCTGCTGTGAGATGACAAGTTGGGGGTGGGGGGTGAGGATGGAGTTTCAGCTAATTCCATGAAACTATGCTGATTATCTGAGGTGTCAGAGGTATATGTGTCAAGGAGCATTTGCTTCTTGTCAGATCGTTTTTTAAATCAGGGTGCCTGGGGCCCTTCTCATCAGCAAAAACAGGATATAAGCCTTCCCCCCGCAAGATGATTATCAGTTTTAGAACTACATTTGTATACTTTCTGAAGTCTGCTTAAAATGTAACCAGGCAACTCATTTGGGATAGGCGAAAAATGTCAGTCCAAACTCAAGGCTGAACTGCAACACAGGCTTTATAAATTCTGCCTTTGAAAATAAAGACAGTGGGTCAACTTTTGGGGCCAGGGAAGCTGGTACAAACTAGATTCACTGCTTACATTTACTGTACACAAAAGGTGGGAGATATAACTGCTGCCTGGGAAAGGCACAGGCTAAAGTGGAGAGTGGTCTACTTGAGCCAGGATTCCTTGCAGGATTCTGTGAGACAAATTTTTAGTAGATTAGACTTTCCTGTCTCTTGAGTGCTTGACTTAGAGACTCTTATATTTTCAGATGGCCAAATTCTGGAGGGCATAAAATCCATGTGAGTTTAGAGGTCTGATTCTTAACTGTTGCAAGGTCCTGCTATATATACACTTTCGATGCCTGTATGAGGCATACATACAAGGACACTATGTCCGCTTTGAGACTCCTGTTGCAGATGTGCTTCTCCACAACTGCCAGGTCAGGCAGGTCTGAGATGCCTCTCCAAACACTCAGCCCTGTGCAGAGGGTAGGAGTGTGCCTGCTGCCGTTCGGAACTGCTCTTCACTGGTTTCCCACAGGTAAATGAAGATGCACAGGTCCAAGCTCCCACAGAAGATGTTGCAGGCTACCTGTTGTGGGCAGGGACTTGTGGCTCGTTCTATCTGCAATGAACTTTTTCTGCTTCCTTCAATTGACCTGAAGGTGACTCTTGAAAGTTCTTCTCTTCCTTCTTGAAAACCTGCATGATTAAGTAATATTTTTAGACACTTCTCCAGCTTTTTGGAGCCAACATATTCAAATTATTAAATTCTACCCAGAAACAGGTATCTTTGAAACACCAAGGCTGCAGCACCTTCCTGCTAATGCACTTACAGCAGGTGGCATAAACAAGTCTGTTCATCTGCTGTGCATGTACTCCTTCCCAACTCAGCCCCTGCAGGCCTAGGGCAGAGCAGGACATTGCTCTGCTACTGATAAACTAAGGTGCTGCCTTCAAACCTTTACCTGAGGAGCACACAGGGCACTGCTGCTGCTCTTAAAAGTGGAGAGTTGTCATTTTGTTTGTGTCCCTGCCTACCACACTCCCTCTGTGGGTCTTTGGATGCAGTGGCACTTCTGTTCACAACTACCACTGATCCCTTTACCCTCAAGGAGGTCTGACCTTGGAGGAAGTTATGTTGGAAGGAGGAGGCAAACCCATGTGAGAAGCACTGAAGGCAGAATTGTTCCTCTGTCCTCTTAGGGGCCCTGCTGCCCATGCACTGGTAGGAAGGAGCATGAGGGTAAAGGGTTCCCTCCTGTGGTCTGGGTCCTCCCATGTGGCAGAAGTTTGTTGGGACATGTTTTATTCAGCAGCTACATTTTCTCTGACTTGCCCTGCATCGTCAGTATGTCATTGTATGGAAAACTTCCAGCTTTTCTTTTAAATGCCTTTGAATATTGGAGATCATCCCCTAGTTTGAGGATTTTTATTTGTTAGAGGACTTGTACTGTCTTACTTACATTTTGTGTTTCGTCAAATCTCCTCTGGAATCCATCTCTGGATTCAGGATGCTGGAGCAGTTGATCACTGTAAAGATCTTCACGTTTCAAACTATATGCAGTAAACTTGTATGACTTTAAGACTGCATCGTCCTGGCATATCAGAATATTAATTAATGGAAAAATCAGTCTTTAGAAAACATTAGACATTTTCATTTGGGAACTAGATGAAAATACCAAAACTGGTTGTTCAAAATGCAACATTTTCTGAGTGTACTGTTCACGCTGCTTGCCATGTTGATAGGCTGGGAGATAGATAGCTTTCGTATCTTGAGAGAACAAGCACTAAAACACTAAACCAATTTTGATTTTGTCCATACCAATACACTCTGCACATTGCTCCACAAGGGTGGAAGCAGACCAGGATGAAAGCCCACACTGCGAGGGCTGGCAGTGACCACAGTCTGTCCCAAGATGGCAGAGCCAGGAGGAACAATAGGAATGGGATGGATCTGGAGGCTGTGGTACCCGTCTCCTACACGTGGCTTGTTTTTCTTTGTCACAAGGATCAGTCACTCCCTGTCTGGTCTTCTCCCGGTTGAGAGGACTCACAGCACAGGACAGTCTTGTTCATTCTTTCATCACTCTCTTATCTGGCCAGAATTTAAACCATTAGGTTAAATATTTTATGAAAATGAAGAGGGTACCTAAATTGCTGACTAATTTTACAATGATTATTGAAAGGACACCTAGGCTAACTTTGGATCTGTCATCCAGAGGTAATAGTCCTTTATCATTTCAGGTGACCACATAAAAATAATCTTATTGGTCAAACAGACAAAACTCAAATCCTGCAATATGGAAAAAAATGTGGAAATATTTCATGTGCCCACATACCCTTTAGCACTGATTTCTTGAATTTAACTCTACCAGGGTAATTTATAAAAACATCTCTGTGTGATACTTCCATTGAGTAATAGGCCTTCAGATGTCTCCACAATTTTTCTCTTGGAGGAATGGAAGTAAAATCTCTGTTCACTAAAGGGAAAATACAGTGATCAGCACTGGGAAAAAGCTTTGTGTGCATGCCCTAAGTACCGTTTAAATAGTGTAAAATAATCTGTGCTAGTTCATTTGGCAGTGGGAAAGCAGAGGAAAACACAATCTTAGCAATTTACAAGAACTATCTGAAACAGTTTACACTGATCTGAAAAATAATATGACTGCTTTAAAGGCAGCATTTACCTGATTAGTACACGGAAAATAGTTTTCAGTTTGGACTTCTCCAACGAATTTCTTGAAATGTAAACTATGTATTTATTATTACATACAACTTTAAATTGCTGATTATTTAGTATTGTCCATCAATGTTAAAAAATGTTGATTTCTTCTTTGGATCCATATGTTTGTGCTATAATAATGCAGATGTCTCAGTTTTTATTAATTAAAAAACAAACAAACAAAAGAAAAAAGGCCAATAAAATGGGTTTTCAGATCTCATATCTTTCACAAAAATAAAAAGTAAGAATCTTGAAGATTTTAACCTCAAGAGAGGTTAAAAAAAGTGGAACCAAAAATCCTTGTTCACAAAAATATTCCTTTTTTTTTTTTAATATCCATGATACTGGCATAGTTGGCATATTTCAATATCCATAATGTTGGCAAAATCAGCATTCTTTAACATCCATTAACATCCACAACTTTAGTCATTGACAATTTATGTCTCCACTTGGAGGGAGAAAACCCTCCAGAATACCTTGGTATATGAAGGATGGCACTGTACAAGTGTGTGCTGTCATCCAAGTCCCCGGCACCACGACTAAATATAGATCCTGGGCTGCCCTGTGGCAAACCCACATGCCTTGGGTTGCAGTGTGTCCCCCGGCCAGCCAACCCACCAGGGCTCCTGCCCACAGGGACCAGGAGGCTGAGGAGGGTGATGGAGAACAAGCGCACATCCCAGCTTCTCAGCTGGTAGACCTGGAAAGCAAAGCATTCCCTTGTCCCATGACATTTATGTAGTCACGCTGAAATAATTTTTCAGCCCAATACTGTATGGTCATTTATTCCAACACAGCAGCATTTTTATTTTGGATAAAACCTTATCTGTGCTGGCTACTGTTATAAGAAAATGAGGAAAATGCCTTCCTAGAGTGGAAGATGAAACAGATGTGCAGAACATGAATGAACGAGGTAGGAGCTTTGCAACAGCTTCCAAATGAAATCCTATGTCTGTCGCAGTGAGTGCAAAACTCCTTGTGAGAGCACTGGGACCCAGAACTCCCTTGATGCTTTCCCTTCACCTGCAGCAAAAGCCAGCATTGCAGCAGCATTGTGGTTCAGTGTGCTGACACAATTACTCATAGCATGGGTTGATTTTGATACCCCTTCTCATGCTGCAATATATTTATAATTTGAATTATAAACTCTGGGCAACAAGTATTATGCCTTTTAATGCAGCATTCAATATGCTAATATGTTCAGTAAAGAACAGGCCCATTCACAGGAATATGTCTCCTTGTTTCATGTATGCTTTATCAGGTTAGAGTTACATTATCAATGCCACTTGTTTTTTTTTTCCCCTACAATGAATTGCTTGTTATAGAGCAATAAAAATACTACTTTGGACCCAATTGACTCCAGCATCTGGGGTCTACATGTGTGTTGGGCACTGGATCTTCTGATTTATCTTGTTGGGTCCTTGTCCATCAGCCCTTCTCTGTCTATCTGGTCAGCCTCAGGAATGTGTTCCTGCTTCGTTGTCTCCCAGGCATGATGAATCTACTGTGATGTAAAGGTGAGAAAAATTTTAACAGCAGTAAAGCAGTGATGAAGAAACTTAAATTTTAAACCTTAGTCATCCAGATCCACATAAAATGTCTCAGAAAAGTCTTGGTGATCCAATATATAGACAAATTTAGAAAACTTCTTGGAAAACCAGCATTTTTGTAATCTTTTTTTTTTTCTCTGGGAAACTACAACTTCTTTGTCTTCCCAAGGAATTGAGGGAGGTATGGAATAGAAAAATGTTCATATAGGAATGTGATGGTTTCAGACAAGTGATGCTGCTAACCATAACGAATCTTCAGTGTTACATTTATATGTATAGAAATGTCTGTGTGTGCATCTGTGGGAGGTGAGGGAGAAAGGGAAGGAATTGTAAAAATACAATTAATTTCAGTAATCTCCACAAGTATGTCCCCAACTGACATATATATTCCCAGACAACAATGAATATGCTGCAGATTAGAGTGATATATAATTTCTTTTGCCTTTGCAAATGCCTCCAGCCCCACACATCAGCACATAGCTCCTCACCTTTCACAGAGTTTGGTCAAGCTCTGCCATCTCTCCTCAGTACACAGAGCCTCACAGCAAAGATGTTCATTTTCCCCATCACTCCATCCATGATTCTTGCTTTCTGCTTCCCCTGCATGACCATACACTCTTCTCTCTTTTCTTACCAGCTTCCTTCTCTTCTCTTCCTTGCAGCTGCTGATCCATCTCTAATATCTCTCACACCTCTCTATGACTCCGCTTACGTTAGCCAAAAATGCCCTCCCTCTGCAGTGGTGCAGAATAAGTGATGTCCCTGTGCATCAGCTAACCTCAAGCAGCTTTTCCTCCCATTTCTCCAAAACATCCCTAATTGTGATAGCTCACTCCTGCTACCTTCATCTACTCCTTTTGCGCTAACCTACATGGACGTTGGATAAACATGTGAAGTGATCTCCTTGTCCAGCAGGGGAGTCCTTCTTTTCCCTCACCTTCACACGCCAGTTTCTCTGGTGGTGTTATTCTCAGTTTAAATTGTAATCCCACCTTGGCAGGCAGCCTTGCCTCTGGGGTGTCCCTGGAGTACTCTGGCAGAACTCTGTGACTATTGAGAAATTATCAGCAACAGCATTTTGCTCCACATTTCTAGACATTGTGCTAGCCCTGTAAAAATAGATGCTTACCAAATATATGAAATTAAAGCAGCCTCACGGGAAAGAAAGCCTGGAGCACCCCAGGTGGGGAGCCCCCCCACTGACACTCAATTTGTGCATTAGAGGGTGATAAGCGGGGAGATGTGGTGCGGAGCATTGCCGGTCTCCTGGTGGTTTTGTTGTTGTTGTCGCAACATGGTGGAGAATATCCAGGCTTGCCAGTAAGTCAAGGAACAATCTCTTCCTATTATGCCTGCTTGAATACTAAACCGGCTTACAGTCACACATCTGCATGATCCTAACCTTCCCTCATTACAAACACAGTAGGGATTTACTTGCACCACACTAGCTGCATGGGGCCAATATTTTTATCCAGCAAAAACACATATTGTTACCTCCATGTGTACAGTGGAAACAGCATGAGTAATGGAACCCTTAATCCTCATTTTTCAAAATTAGATTATAGTTTTACCTTCACTTTCTCTTAGTTTTTAAATTTCTCCCAATGCCCAGCATCAAAGACACTGCTCTCCCTCTAATCACATTCTCTGGTGGCTCCAGTTGTGGCTGGCTACAAGGGGCTGCCTATGTAGAACCAGACCACAGGAGACTGCCGGTATCACCTTCAGTCACCTTCCCTGTGCTCCTTGAAGAATTAGTTTAATCGGAGAAGATAAAGTAAATACCATATAATGTAAAACTAAATTAAAACCTATATGCAACAACAAAGATAGTATTAAGATGTATCCATCATGCCTCTCTATCTCTGCACTTGCAGATAAACGGAGAGATTTATAAGGCAGGAACCATTCCAGTTCCTGCCAGTACCAGAGGCTGGCAATATTGAATTAATCTGCCCATATTTTTCAAAAGCTTTTTGAAAGTAGTAAGGTCTGCACAGTGCAGTCCCTTGTACCTCCTGCCACGCTCTGGAGTGAAACATGTTACGCAGCATAACGCAGTGGATCCTGCTTTAAGGTACAAAGCAAAATCATTGTGTGATCTACTCAGCTGCCTCACACTCCAGTTACATAGTTTTAACCAGCATATAGGCTCAGCAGTACTGCCATGTAGCATTCTTGAGAATTGCTTAGTGAATTCCATTTAATTATTGTAAAGTAATTATTCTGCAAACTACAGTCTGCTAGGAAGAGCTAAACATCCTTGTATAATCATGGCAGTGTAGTTAAAGTGACAATTACATACCATTTTTAAGTCCCCTGTAACAATGGCTAGGACACCTTCTTTGGCATGAAAATTGCCACATTTATGCTAATAGGAACATAAAATATTGCTGGAAACTTTGAATACTCTGTGCCAAACTGGTCTTGAATTAAATGTAAACAAATGTCACCCATTTGAAGCCCCTTCACTAAAAGAACTGTTATGTTATAGCGCATTAATTATTATTGTTTAAACTGCAATATCTAAGATGCAGCAAAAACTGCAGATTCCCTTACGCTAATCACTTTACAAACACTGAATAAAATCATGCTCCTCCCTTATATGTCAAATGATTTCTCTCATTCATACATATATATATATATATATATATATATATATATATAAAAACATATGTATGCAGTATCACAGTGTGCTGTGTCTGAATTATTTTGCCTTTGTCCTGTTCATCTCCTGGTAGCTACAGCAGAATACTGTGGTGGGTCAAAAGGCCTTGGAGTAGAAGTTGGGTCACACAGCGCTGGCTTTTTGCTTGCCCTAGGTGTGAATTCCTGGCCTCTCGTTTCCAACATAAACCAATGGCTTCAGACACCAATCTTTGCTCTCCAGTGTTTCACTGGGAAATCAAGACTACCTCCAGGTCAGAATTGCTTCTCCATCTATAAAAGGCAGCTTGGACCTGTTGGATGCACTTAGTGCCATACACCTCTCTGTCCATTGCCTTCAACGAGAGCTGTGTCCCTCACTGCCACTTCCCTAGAAAAATGTGCTAACTTCTGATATGTTTGAATTTTGCAAACTGCACCTTGTGTTCAAAGTCTGTGCTAGCATACCTGTGAGTCCTCCTGCCTTTGCTCCTCCTAGGAGTTTTTTGGTGTGTGAATGCTTCTTGGTTTCTGCCAGAGCCTTGGCGGTGTCGGCTGGCCAGTATCCCAGCCTGCCAAAGTCTTTACTCCCTTTTTTTCCCTTTTCACTCTTAATCCCTTGTGTGATTTTCACCCCCCTTCCCAAATCTCTGCCCTACTTCATCCATCTCCACAGAGCTCAACCCCTCCTGAGACAGACAGTGCAGGGAAGGCAGCCCTGCAGTCAGCAAGCATGTGTTTTCCCTTGCCTATGAGCACGGCTGAATGTCTGGGTCACAGCAAAGCCCCAGAACCTGCCGGCAGCCATAGTCTGCTCTGTGCCCTCAGCCTCCTCAGCAGAAATGGCTGTGAAAAGCCTTTTACTCCACAAGTTGGTAGGTTTTCACCCAGGATCACCCACGGATCACTGCTATGGGATTTGTAAGCTGAGCTCTAATTAACTTAAAAAGCAGATTTACAAAAAAAAGGAAAGTTGCAGGGTTTGAACCAGGAAGCCTCATGAAAGCAGATTGCATATTTAATTTGCTCTGTCAGACAATAAGAAGATCAAATGATTTAAACAGTTGATGTGTTGTGAAAACACATCCTGTCGCAGCTGGGATGTGGATGGAGTCCTAATCACTCATTTCCCCTCAGCATCATTCCCCTGTCTCTGCTGTAACACCATGGAGTTTGGAGTTTAATGTGCTGGTAATTGAAAGATGCTTCTCTCAATGTATTTCAAGAGATTTTTCAGAGAAAGAGTCCCATTGTATTTTCAATAACAAATATATGAGATACTGCCATTAATTTCTTGTAATCTAGTTTCATCTTTTTCATAGTCCCCTGGGTAAATCATCAGTAAGCTTTGTTTACAGCTTCAGTTTTTCATTCATATCCTGCTTTTCTCCCCCTCCCTTTCTCTTTCCACCTATTCTTTCTGCTTCTCTCCATCTTTTCTTTCCCCTTTGAATCCAGCATCCCAGGAAGTTCAGTAAGCATGCCCTACTCGGTATTATTCATGCAGGTGTCTTACAGGACTCTTTTAAACATGCTGTGAGGAATTGAGTTCACTCTTGGCCAAAGGTTTCTGAGGAAGGCGACTTTTATTATTCAGATACACTCTGCAGAATACAGATAAACTTCAGCGCTCCCCTCTAACATTCTGTCCTCTTCTAGTACTCCCAGCACAGAGAGTTATCTTCATTAACAAGTTCAAATCACTACATATTTGCAGCATCAGTGGTCAACGAGTGCATGTTTTACTCGGTCTGTAAGATGAGCTAAACAGATAAGTTACTTTCTGTTTCAAAAACATCCTCTTTCCTTAATGGAACAGCTTAATTGTTCCTTCTTTCTCCTGGCCCTGTGGGACAGATTATTGGAGACAGATGGGCACAGAAGTGTGCATACATTAGCGGGTAAGGTTGGATGTAGCCATTCTGTGGATGGGAGGGCCAACAGCTGCATGGTGCTATGCAGACACCTGGGAAATGCCTGAGCCTACCAAATGAGTGCAGAACACTGGTGACCCCATGTTGTTCTGATGCCTTCAGCTGGGGGACTATGATGTCACATGAGTGTGCATGTGAAATCCTGCACAGCCCTGTAGGCTTGGCCATGTGCATCAAACCTGTGCAAAGGTGCAATCACACAGACATGGCTTTTTAAAAAAGTAATTTGTTTGCATCAACATCGTGTTCTCCCTTCCTATTGCTTTGCGATAGCCTTTCAAAATTGATGTTATTGCTGGTTCTTTTGCTGCCACTAGTTTCTCTCCTTTGTGCAAACTCTCTGAAGCTGCTTGTTTGGGAGGTGGCATTGCCTGCTCATGAACACGGAAGCCAGCAAGGTTTCCATCAGTGTTTGCAGGACCCAGACTAGGAGGGGAATCTAGATGCTGGATGCAAAGTTTTCGCAGGTGGATTTTAGGCTGTGCTGAGTGAAGAAACATGACTAATGTTTCATGTTTAAGGAGAAATCCAGAATGATGATAGCTATATACTGATCCCTGCTGTGACAGGCAGGACTTCTACCATTCTGGTCCCAACACTAATATGAAGACTCTCCTTCAAGTTTGGCAAGTGATCAAAGTGGAGATTAGGAACAGAAATTACATTAGCTGTGTGGTTTACATCTCTTGGCCCATTTGCCACTACTTATAATTTGTGGAATTTTGCAAATGACCTTCTTGGTTGGTGTCTTACTTGAGCAATAGTGACAACTATCACTTGTGTTCAGCTGGTACAAGGCTGGAGTCACGTGAATCACACAAATTCTCTCCACGCTGTGTTTGTGAAGTCTCATAACTAACTTCAAACATTGACCAGCCTTGAGGGGGACTCAGCTATCCAGACCTAAGAGCTTGGCTACTTATGCTGTGATGTTACTTCAGTGCATCTCTATGAAAGTGCAACTGTGTTTTGAAAGTGCAAATGATCAGGATGATGAAAGTGCATACAATCAGGATATTAAGTGCATTCATTGCACTGGTGAGGGAGGCCCAAATTTTTTTTCTGGGCTGCATCTCAGAAGCCCAGTGGCTCATTGCTGAGTGATGTCATGTAAGAAATGTGCTTCATGTCATCCTGTGTGATGTGACACAATGAATTCTTTATCAGAAAACTCCTCGGGATGGAGGGGTAATGCTCCTTTTGTGTCTCAGTGTAGCATCCAAAACCAGTTTTTCAAGCTGTAACTAGTGAGCAAAGCTAAACACAGATTGTCAGCCCTCCATTTCTATATTTTTTTTTTTTGAGAGGACCCTGTGATGAGTGGTTTCATTAATCCTCCCACAGAGATAGTTAGAAAACTTTGAAGTAAAGTCAGCTACTGGAAACCCTGTCTGGAGTCTGCATACCCTAATTTGCATTTTGATTTCTGTGATTTAACTGAAGGCACAGGTTGTTGCTGCCAAATATCCCTCGTCTACCGAGGGATATACAAGGTAGAACTGCCCAAAGCAGCCTGACTTATGAGGACTGCCACGGCAACACAACCAATGCATCCCTAAACATTTAGTAATAAAAAATCTGTTGTTCTTTAGTCGCCAGGATTTAACAAGCCTAATCCCTGGGAGAGGTGATAAAAATTCATTAATCTAATTAAATACTTCTTATTGCCAAAGTGACTTTGTAGAGGAGCTTTGCTGAAGGATAAGTGCAAAGTAAAATGGAGTCCCAGCAGAGAAACAAACGTTAGACTTCAGCAAGCTGGTACACGCTTCATTAAACTCATAATTATCCTTTGGTTCTAAGTAGCTGATAATATTTAACGAGTATCCAAGATAATTTAAAGAAAATGTTTACTAATGAGGAACAAAAAGTGCTATGGAAAACGGATATCTGGGGTACCATAGCCATGTATCTTACCTGTATCTTATGTACTTGCTTTTGTACAAGTGATTTAAGTGTTCTTTTTAAACTGTTTTACTACAGGCTGGTGTTGCTGGTTTCACTGAGATCCCCTCTGAACTATGAGGCATCCAAGGGAGAAAAGGATGTGCTCAGGAGCAGGCAGTGCTGCAGAGGATGACAGGCAAAATAAACCTAAGGGATCTGAGCACAGACTGGGGAGTAAAATGTTAACTTCTGGGTTCTAAATTGTGAGGGAACCTAATTTTTAGATCCTTCTGGGGGGTTTGTGTGGTCAGGGTGGATGTATTACAGTGTGTGTAGTTTTTATCACTAAATTTAATAGGAAAATTATTTGACTCCTGACAGCCTACATATCATCTGTTGACAGGTGAAGCAGGATAGCCAGCTGAGCACTGGCCGATTGCTTTCCTCCAATATTCCTTTACGGGGATTGGTTTCTTCTTTGCTAGGGATTTGTGACTTCTGGATCAGAATATTCTGTTGGAGACACAGTTTGCAATTTTCTTAGCCTTTGCATCCTGCAAAAATGCAGTTGTATCTCTTTCTAGTGCAGAAGAGTTGCAATCTGTTTTTAAAAGATGTCAGAGAAGAGAATGAACTGTCTTGTGCCGATGTTAAGGTGATGAGATGTAGGAAATGAATGGGTGACAAGAAGGGATCACTTTTGGAGAGTGAGTTGCACCCTGAACCTCTATCCACTTCTCGTGAGCACTTTGCTTCTGCTCTCTGCAGCAGCCTACATCCTCCCTCGCAGACTCAGGACCCCCAACACGTCTCCGTGTTGCTAGTTGGCTCCCACTCCTCTTTGCAAACATGCTGCTTTGTGAGGTCTGTTGTGTTTGCTCCCTCACAGCAGTGCCAAAAATGAGCTGTAGTGATTCAAATCAGCATCATCACACCATAGCATTATTTATTTTATATGTAGCAGCCACTGTTAAAGGAAAGAACCTATATTGCCCATGCCTGGCTTGCAGTCTGCCATTTCCCTTGCAATGCGAGCTATCCTGATTTATCACTGACAGTCCATTTCTGGGAGCTGGGATTACTTTTACTAATACCATATCCCTCCCTGCTTTGTCATTTTTCTGAGGTCCAACTGAAGGGACACAAACCTGCTTTAAGATAAGAGTGGTTGTGCCCAGTTTGATCAGGACCAAACTTAATACAGGGGTTTTCAGGTGAATATCAGCCAATGAGCTCTCTAAAGTCATTGAATGCTTTCCTGTAGTGTATGGCAAACTCCAATAACAGCCAGCACTTTGAAACCAGAGAGTAAACTGCAGGGCAGAAGCAGACATAAGTACAAAATTAATGGAGATATTTCTCACTTTCATCATAAGAGAAAAACAGCCTCTTTTCCAACATGCCTGCATATAGCCTTGTATCCTCATGGCATACGTATATTATTGCAGGTATTTTGATACTGGAATGAAAGGAAATGGGGACTGTGTGGATTAGGAGGCCACATGCATGTGCCTATTTTATGTCTGTGATTATCTTTGTAAGGTGCTTAAGTGCTGCAAGTGTAGCATCCTATAAATGAGTGGGAAGATTAGATTAGATCTACAGTTCTCAGTAAGGGAGTTTATACCTGCTTGGCTCACTTGGAGGCTGAGTTTCTCTTTAAATGCAGCATTGCTAGCTGTTTCTTATGCCCTTTATCAACCGAGTTTCCAACCAGCAGCCTCATAGGGCTTGATGCTCTATCTTTGATCTCAGATAGATTTTTGTATATAAAATCATATTTCACACCAGCTTTGCAAGATGTTATGTTAATTCATTGGCTCTCTACTACCCTTGCTGCTATAAACATAATAAATACAGCATAAGGAATATATAAAGTAACACCCATCCATGCACCCCGTCTTGCTTCTGAAGCAAAATCCAGGGCAAACTGCTTGTGTGGGGGAAGGGAAGGATTTTCTTCCACATCTGTATGTATCAGATTTTCAATTTTTGTCTGATGGAAGTCTGATGATTTCAGAGGGGTTGAAAAATAGCTGGTGCTTGGTCCATAATGACTGTGCTACTGTTGTATCACAGTGCTTCACTGAAGCCGGGACTCTCATTCAGATGCGTTGGCAGAGTGCCTACACATGTTTTTTTGTTGAGTTTGTTGGATTTGTAAGCAGGAATTGGGTAAATTGCTCTTTTGCAATATTTGTAAGCCTTGCAACTGGTTGTTGGCTTTAAAGTAGGAAAAGTGCCATTCTGACAGCTGCCTTTCCTGCATTTGACAGCAGCACTGCAGATGTGTTTCCTATTTTGTACCCAAAAGATTCCAACCTAGCATGTGGTCATCAGTCTATCGAAAAGAAACTGCCAGTTCACATTTGGAGAATACAGGCATAGGAATGAGAACAGCTTATGTCCTTTTCTTGGAGGCAAGGAAAGAGTAATAAAATTGTCCTAGCTATTAAAATGTTGGTTCCTTTCAAATTCCAAAGCACTCTTCCTATTCAGCATCTTACAGCTGAGCAGATACATTGATGTGTTTACAACTATTGTGAAGTATAACAGTGATATGAGCTTCAGAGCTCAGTGTAATATAATGTTACCCTTGTGAAATGCACTTATTTCAGCTCTTGTTTTTAAATAGTTGTTTTTCTCAGTGTGAAAGCTAAATCACGTAACATAACAATGTTATTCATAAAGATACAAATTTTCTGTTCCCAGCAAATTTGCTTTGATTTTAAAGGGGAAATCATACGTAAACAAAACTTTCCTAAAATCTACAAGGACAGCAGAAAGAAACAGCCAAAAATGCCCTTCAACAAGCCAACTCAGGCAAGGGAGACTAAAGGGAACACCTTTTCTTCTTGTTTTGCATAGATATGTGAGGTGAGGGGCAGCATGGTTTTAGAGCTTTCCGGTACATCTGATTTTCTCTTTGCAGCAAAGCTGTCATTGGTTTTAGTGAGGGAATACTATGTAATAGCATTTAATAGGTTGTGATTATAGGCCTAGGGCTTTATCCTCATCCTTATTCTTAACTCAAGGTGTTTCAGTGAGATTGCTCTTGATGATCGTGACTCTTGGCTTTAAGTATTTAAAGAGATGGGACTTGTGTCCTGTCCTGTTGGAAGCCAAAGCGTGATGGAGGGCTGTTCATGTGTGGTTGCTTTCAGAGGGATGCAGTGTGTGCTCTGCCCCTTGCCTGTTCTGCTGGCACTGGATGGGCTGTTGAGACCTGGAAGGCTTTGTAAGGGCTCTGATGTCCACCTCTGCTCACATAGGGAAGCAGCAGTCGCAGTCAAAGTAACTGAAGCAGTGAGTTTGTGAAAATAGAGATAAATAGGGAAATAAAAAGTGTTCTGGGTTTCTTTTTCTATGCTGACATAAAAAATACACCAGAGTTTCAACTCTCTGGGCCCAAAATATTGTACCCAAAATACCCGCAAACTGGAATTGAATTACAGTGATGAAAACATAAGGAGAAAATAGTAGAATATTAACAAAAAGTAGAAACTTCAGCTGAGGAATAGATGCCTCTTATTACCTTGCAAATTAACCTTTTAATATGTTTTTCATAGTTTGGTATATAACTTTTGACTCCCCCAAATTGAGATTTAATTATAAAACTACCAAAGTTTCAATGGTAACCTCTAAAAGCAGCTATCATTTCAGTAGGACAGGCTGAAGGGAAAGACTTTCTCCTCAATAATTTATGAACAGGACATATTAAGTATCCAGTGTATGCCAGGTAAGTGCACTGAGATACTAGGTTTTCACACTAGGTAAACAAATAACTATAATGGAAACAGAACTGTTTAATGGTCAGCTAAAAGCAGCTGTAAAGGGTGGGCTTCAGTGCCAAAACCCGAGAGATTTTTTGGGGTAGAAAATAGCTGCTGTGTCTTATGAGTAGCTAGAAGGTCGCAAGGTTTGCTGAGATGGGAACTAGAAGCCTATAAATAAGGAGATCATAGAAGGGCTGAGGAAAAGATAGAGAATGCTGATGTGCGAGATGTTATGACGGTATGGAAAGACTAAGAAATAGGATGGATGATGGTTTGTATGTTAAACAGGGTGGGAAAATTGATTTGAGAGCCTCATCTCTGAAAATTTTGGGCATGAAGGAAAATGCTTTTGCTATGTCTGTGCCATGGACAAGGATAACAATGTGCAACATGCCATGGTCATTCACTTGGTAGAAAGTCTGCCTGTGTAAAGCCTTTGTGTGGGATAAGAACTAGGTTTACATATATAAACTTTATTTCATTAGTTTTTTCTCCTCTGTTTTTCTCCAGCCCTTTAAATGTCTCTCTTTCCATTCAAAATTTTATCCTATCGGCCAGGGGCATAAGGAGAGGGCACTACACCAAAAATCAGACCATGTTCAAGAGTCCAAATGCTCTTCTCAGCCCCACCACCAGGTCCCTGAGCAAGTCTGGGCACATCAGGCAGAAACCTCCCTACCTGCAGCCTGGGGCCAGTAATACTGCACAGCACCCTGGGATCTGCTGGCGAGCAGCACCGCATCAGCCCTGGATTTATTCCATCTGTTATTAATGATGACCCTGAAGGACTGAAAGGAAGCTGCCTCTGCTTCTCTTGTGGGTCACTGACACACTGGTGAACTCAGTTTGTTTTCCAGCATCAGGTGTCTGAAGCCAAAGCCTTGTCCTCTCTCTGGCCATTTGCAGGGCTGAGGGGGCTGGAGAGTGGGAGCAGGGAGCCTCCATCAGCAGATACTTGGTGCATGCGGGATGACGCACTTGTCTGTGGGCACAAGGGTTACTGCAAGAGCAGACCTGAAGGCTTTATAATGCCAGTCATGCATTTCATTTGGAAAGCGCATTAGTATTGTTTGAAGAATAGAGTCAAACTAACCTGCAGCAGGGATGTATTCATTTCTGCATGTAAGACTTCACACCTGTTATGTTACGGGCACATCATAGCATTCTCTCAAATTGTTTGTAATTCAGCATTTAAAATGATATGGTCTTGTAAGTTAAGCAACTATCAAGACCTCAATTCCAAGACACGGAAGTTCCAGGTTACAGGTCCCATGAGTTTTATTTACTTTAATTCATGTCAGCTCATTATCAACCTCATCAGGGAGTGCAGACTTAAAAGTAAGCCTGGATCAGTCATTATTCTAGGTACACACATGTGGATTAAGGGTCTTTTCATCTATACAGTTTGGGAAAGCGGGGTGGAAATCTATATTGTTTCACTTTCCATTATTCAAATTTGTAAAATAATTTTTAGATGAGTTGGGGAGGCCATGGAGATCACTAATAACATCTCTTGTATCAGAAGTAATTTGGTTTGTAACTCTCTATGATCAGATCAAATAATCCTTTCATACCTGACCAAAATTGCTTTGTGGGGTTCATGTGCTATTGCTAATAATTATCATCACAGTGTGTCTTTGAACCATTAGGCATTATGTTATACACATTTTTATGATGAGGGTGTTAGAACTAGAGACCTGATGTCTTTTTTTGATGGGTTTCCTGAAACACAGGTACTTTTCAGCTGGCTTGTAAGGTGGACATAAGAAGCTGTCCAATATTGGAATATCTTGCAAACTGCAAGTTAGCCTTCATGTCCAGAAAGAGTTCATGGTACCTCCATGACCCCAGCCTCCTCCTTTTGCTTCAGACATCCACTTGGTCTGAGTTAATCTTACCAGCTTCTCCTGATAAGGATAACAACCAACTTTAAAAACCAGATCAGCTGGTATTTAATTGACCATTATCTTTTTAATTTTGATACATATTGTCTCAAAGTAAGGATGCAGAATTTCTAAACTACTGTGGGAAAGTGTGAACTTAAGCTTTAGCCCCATTTTTTAGGTAAAACTGTGGGCAAACTTCTTAATCTTTGTAAAGTTATGTCTCTGTCCCTAGGGATTTCTTGCTGCAGTAAATCTCACAGCTATGTTTCTCATTTGGGGCATCGTTCTACACAGGTGGAGAAATATGATTCTAGTTTCTTCCAGAAAGCTTTACTTTATTCAGGTTTCAACATAAAACATAGTAACTGTTGCTGTGGTAGTCAAAATTTCATAATTTATTGGCCCTGCGCTAATGAATATAAAGATGTAAACTTTTTACTCCTCCTTCCATTCACATGTTGATCCAAATCGTGTAAAATACAATCTATTTTGTAATTTTAACCACTACATTCATTTCAATGCAAGACTGACATCCTTATATGAGTTTATGAGATGCATCTGTCACTGTGATGTTATACCTCGCGTATTTTTGGTAAGGCTTCCGCTCTGGGGTCTCCCCTGGGATTTTACAGCCCTCCGATGGTGGATGAGCAGACCCTGGAGGCTGAAGCCCACAGCTGGTCAGACTGCTGAATTCTTCGTGCCATGGGTCAGCCAAGAGGATATTTAAGCCTTATGCATATTTACAACAGCGTAGGGCAAAGAAGAGAAACCATTATGGTGTACATTAAAGAAAGATTCAAGCTTTTATCTGGGAGCAGAGAATTTCAGGGTTTGAGGGGCTTCCTGAGTCTGGCTTCTGCCAGCTTTACCTGTGAGTTAAACATCCAAAGTGTCCTATTTAAAAGTAGATGTAAAAATGAGGCGGGTAGAGAGAGATCATTTCTCAGATAATCTGGAGTCAGGCCATTTAGGCCTTAGCAGATTGTAACTGATATCTTGATTTTCACCAGGTAGAAAATGGGTGGCCAGTACAAAGTAATGAAAGGCTTTATTACCATATGGTACCTTAGAAAGCTCCTTCATTGTACAGAAAGAACTAAAAATTGCTTAATCAGATCAGCCTAAAAAGGAGAAAAAATTAAAAAATTGGTCAAGTTTTGCCTAGAACCCTAAGACAGAAGTAAGAAAAGGCTCAGGTTGGTGCATCACCGAAGGTCCCCTCCCTCCCAGGTCTTTTGCTGTTATGCCTCTGAGTATCCCCCCAGGGGGGTACCTTTCTGTTCTCTGCCTCTGTACTCATCCCAAAGTGTAGTTTCTGTCTCTGCGAAGTTGATTGCTGAGGAGTTTTCTCCAGTTTGTGTCAGAACAATAGCAGGAAAGACAAGCAGGGAATAACTGCTCCTGTGAAGGCTGCAGAGTCCTGTTATGTGAGAAAGCCTCAGCACTAGTGCCTGATACTTGTTTTCCCTCACTTTTGGTGGAAAAGTATGTTAACAGATGTCAAGGTAAATTCTTCTCTTCCTTGCTTTCCTCCCCTCCCCCCACCTCTCCTCCTTCAAGTCTGTCTTTGTGTCATCTCTTCAAAGTACACTACCTGTAAAATATTGATTCACAGCAGGCTGAGCTGCCAGGTTTAGATTTCTTTTTCACCGGCAGCAATAATAAACTACTACAGACAGTGTAGGCTCAGTACCAGCCTCATCATTGCACCACAAGCACATCGGTCTGTCTTATGCGTGACTCAACATAATGAAACAAGGACCCAGAGGTATCTCAAAAGGAAGAAGGAACTGAGAAACAACCACGAGGGACGTCAAAGAAGCCTAAGGAGTCTGTAAGCAGAGGATGTAGCAAGTGTCACCCTAAACAGCAGTAACAGCAGATCTGTTTATTCAAAATAACTTGTCAGAAAAAGAAAAATACAATAAAACAATGGGTGCCACTTGAGACTGGAAATCTAGAATAAACAAACTCCTTTCTCTGTTCAGCTTAAAAAACAGGAATACCACCCACTCCTAGCTATCTTCATAGTCTTTATGTTGTTGAAAAAGGTGTCAGGAATGATTACAGAAAGGTAAAAAGACCCTCAATAGCTTATGGCAGTGCTATGAAAATTGTGCCTGGTGGGAATGGTGGATAGACATATGCGGTGTATGAAATGTATTCCAATTTGATCAGAGGCAAGGGTTTCTTGCCTTATAAACTGTATAAAGAGTAAGGCAGAGGTTTTGGTGTAAAGCACGGTCCCACGCTGGCACTTCCTTCTTTGGTGTGTGCTCACTGGAGTGCTTGAAGACTCAAGTAATAAAGTCAGACAAAGGACAATCTTGGCATACAGTGATGAAGATCTGAATGGCTGCGGTCCCCCACAGATTTCACTCCTGAGATCCTACACCTCCAGTGAAGCCAGAAGGTATCTTTGAGCCCAGAAATTACAGTCCTACAAATTGTCTTCTGCTCCCCTGAACTTTCAGGGCACTATCCCTTGGGAACTCATTCCAGCTCAGCACTCAGATAAGCCGAGGGGACACTGCTGCAAGATGGCCAATAGGTTAGAAAATTTGACTGTGTCCAAACAGATGCTAATACCTGAGGGGCTTTGGAAAGCACTGAGAGGAGGGATATAGCCTGGCTTTAGATATCCTCAGATGTCTGTGTCCAAGCCAGTCACTCCAGGCTGGGCTGATGAAGAAAAAGAGGAACTTCCAGGGTGCAATGTTCAGGCTGCCATACAAGGGAGGTACCTGAAAGCTGTCACATGCACTGACATTCGTGTAAAACCCTGGCTTGGTGTAAAGTATCCAGAAATTAGTTTGTGTGCCCAGTATAATGAAGTTGGCTTCAGAATATTGAGATTTTTAAAAATCACTTAAGGGACTTAGTTTCAAATATTTTGCAGTTTTAAGGTGCTCTGACATCATGTTTCCAGCTTCTTTCCACAACCATAGACTCTGGAAAGGCAGTTACCCCTAGCAAAGGTGGATTTGCTGCAAATGTCTTGCTTCGCTCAGTCACCTCTGCTGCAGTGGCAACTCTCTCACATCTCTCATGGTGTCACTGAGTCATGTTACCACTGCTCCTCCTAGTGTCCTCCAGTCCCTTCAGTGCCCCGAGTCAGCCACCATCTCCTGGGATTTGGGGCAAGTCATAGTGCCCCCGGGCAGCGGTGGGCATGTGCCCACCCATTGGGCAACTGAGGCCACACAACATCTGATTGCAGAGCCCACACTGTGTGGCAGCAATTTCTATCTCTCTTCTTTACCCAGCCATAGATTTTCACAAAGCTTGTTGGAATACCATATCTTCACAAAATCTCTCTGCTCTGACCAATGGGATCAGAAGTTGTGAAGAAACGACAGGTGTGTAAACATCATCTTATGCACTGAGGCCAAAGACAAACCCACTCAGGTTCTGGGGTAAACACTTCTTTCCAGGATTCAGGTCTCAGTGATAAAAATAAAGCCAAGTGGTAGAGATGCTGCAGTTACAATTTCTGCCTGGCTCTGACTGCTACCACTGTGGGTTCACTGTTCAATACAGATAACTAAGTACCAGATTTTGTCACTGTCATTGCTGCTGAGCAGTGCAATAGAGCTGCTGCCCTGCCTGGCAGAGCAGGTTTTTCTCACTGCATCCACACACCATTACTCACGGGTGCAGCTTGTCTCAGGGAGGAAAGATTGCTGCAATGAGAAACCATCCTCAGAGGGAGCTGGGTTGTCTCCATCAGCAGTGTAGGAACTCCTTGGCATGAGTGGGTTCCAGCACTGGTCCTCCTGTGACCCTGCCCATTTATGTGGTAGTGTAGCAGGGTTCATCTCACGTGACGGATCCCCTACCCAGGTCTTCCTGGGCTGTTGTCACTGACCCACTGGGAATAACAAGGGACAGGATTAGAGCCTGCTGGGTCATCCCTACATAAAGGCACACAGCAGCAAGAAAGGAGTAACACAAATGTGCTCATGAAGCCACAGAGGAAAAAGCAAGACTAGAGACCCTGTATTTGTAGTATTATTTTGACAACATTTTGGGTGAAACCTACCCCTGGGATAGCCCAGTACCTGGGTATCCATTACCATTTCTAATCAGGCCCCCAGGTGAATAGTTATGTGCAGGTCCATCATCAGCACAGCAATTTCACCCTGTGTGCTCTCTAAGGTACAGACTAGGTAGGGTGAACACAATACATCCTTCCATTGCCCCTCTAATCTCTTTCTTACAGGCTGTGTAGAAGGCTAGCAGCAAAGTGACCACACCCAGATTTTTTTGCTGGCATCACTCTAATAAATATGAGGACAACAATAGCTGTCTTCCAAGGTATGCTTTCTGGTCTGATGTTCTTTTTATAATGGGCTAGAAACTTGGGTCTTTATTTTGTATCTTGTTCAGCAGCGAGCATGCTGGTGTCAGTCAGGAAGGGATGTTGATGGGGAGCAGCACAAGATGGTGCTGCTGACAGTCCTCTGTAAACTGAAGCGTAAAGCTCAATGCAAACATATCCCTCTCCTTCACTCTCAGACACAATTTGACACCTTACCAGCAGCGAGGTTCTGCTGAGACCTTTCTGGGGGTGATGTAAATCACATCAGCGCTCCCAGCCCTATTCCTGCAGAATAGGTGGGAAAGGGCAACACAAGCGCTGCTCCCTTCCTTGGTTAGACAAGCTGAGGGTCAGGGAAACAGCGGTTAGCTCCTTCCTCACGTGGCAAGGGAGGTGGTGGAGAAGACAGGAAAGGTGGATAGGGTCCTCTGGTGGGCTTGTAACAATTGTGTCTCACTCCTCGAGGCTGCCCCTAAAGCAAGGATTTTTTTTCCACCTGTGCCTCAGCCTCCATAAACATCCTTGAGATTCAAGAGAAGTTGGTAAACAACTTAAGATCTGATAGGTCATTTTTAACCCTTTGCCTATACCTTTCACTTGTCATCAGTGTCCCGGGGCCCTGCCTAGTGGGAGCAGGGATCCAGTGGATGGGGTGAGAGAATGGGAGGCTAATGATGAGTTGCATTGCCCCCAGAGAGGGATAATTGCGGCTCTCAAGCACTGGTGGCATTGAAGATTTGTTACATTTACCTTTTGCCTTTGTTACAAGATTGCAAGTTGCTCTGAAAGGAAATTAAAAATAGAAAAGAAATACTTGGGGAACCTTGCAAGTAAAAACAATTGAGCCAGAGAAACACATTTAAAATGGAGACATTCCCTGTCTAATTGCAGGCAACATCAAAGGTAATCTCTGCCTGTGTTCCCTTCCTCCCTGACAGGGAATAGCCCTCACTTCTCTCCATCCCTGCTTTTCCATTTCCAGTTCCACACAGTCAAGGGCTATAGTTCTCCCTCATTAGAAAAAAACAAACCAAAACCAAACCAGCCAAAAAAAAAACCCCAAACCCCAAAGAACCAAATACACACACACACATAACAAAAAAAAAACCAACAAAAAAAACCCAAAAAAAAAAACCCACAGAAGAAAAAGAAAGAAAAGGCAGATTCCAGCTTTTCCTTTGAGGTTGCCTGACCGTTTACGTACTGCCCACTCTTCCTTCCCTGTATCTTTATGTAAGGCAGCATAGCATCTTTGAGGGATGCTCCCTGGCCTGCACTTCACTGCCTGATATTTAAAGATGTCCTCTCACTACTTTTCTGGCTGGGGTATATGGGGGAGAAAGTATTGGCACAGGCTTCTGGTGAGGACACTGAGCCTGGATTTAGAGATCCCATTGCTCTGATGCAGTAAAAGTGAACGCACAAAGGAAAGGTAAATGAGCACACATAAATGAGGAGTATTTTTCAAACATAAAGGCTGATAGGAAAAAAGAATCAAGAAAAACACTACATACATGGGTTGTCTCTCAAAACTGCTCCTCTACAGCAGCATAAGATGCTGGAAGAAGCTGTAAAAAACAAACATAAAACATTTCCCAACAGGTCTGAAATGTTTCATGCTGTTTCCGTGGGAGTCTGAGAGCAGGATTTTGCCCCAAGCCAATTTCTGGCTGGAATTTATCCTGCGTGAAGGGTTGGACCTCCAGAAGGAGGTGATGAGGGCACCAAGGACATACCTGGTGCCTCTCCTCCCTGGAGTACCTGTTACCTGGGGAACTTTTCTGATGCTTCTCAGAGGGAGCCCACTGGTAAGAAGGTGCTGCTCTTCCTTATGGCAGTAAATCTTACATACACTACTTCATAAAATACTAGGAAACAGGGCAAGATGAGTAAGATAACATTCTGCTTCAGGACCATGGGAGAAGTCCCAGCCTCACCTCACCATGGCGGTAGGAATGCAGTGCAAGTAGTAGGAATGCAATGCTTGACCTGCAATTACTCTTTGCAGGTCAAAAAAAAGTTTTGTCCTAGACAGAATAGTGTACTTAATCTTTCCCCCTTTATTATCAGTTTATAGTAGGTATTAGGCCTGTCTGATAAATCTAGGCTTGATTCAACTTGATTCAAATTCATATTTCAAAATCTTTTGTGTTTTCCATGAACCCTCACAACTGCTGTCTTTTAAATCCATTCCTGGTTTTGTGCTATTGACATCAAAATTGAGTTCATGATTTAATCTAGAGTCTCCGTTCCTTGTTCTCCTCAGTTATTAAAGGCTCAGCCATTCACCAGAGGTTTGCCTTTTTGGTTGCAGCTTCTTTCTCTCTGAAGGAAGGCTCTCAATGAAGAACTGTGATTTAAGGATTAAGGCAATGGCTCCGTTCAGAAAGTATTCCAGACAGCTTTTTTTATTTCCTGTTCCCAAACAAGGGTTTTTAAGGGATTTTAAGGTGGTAATACTCTGTTTTTGTAGAAACAGGATTGACAACAGGATTGACAACACACTTATCAGTGCTGTCCTAATTATAGGGGAAAGTTTAACTTGACCACTAGAAACAGGATATTTTGTCACTTATGTTTGTATTGTTTTATGTTTCTCAGGTAGTAATTGCTCCTCATATTCTTTTCTTGCACCGTAACAAGCAGGAAACACTATTCAGGCAATTTCTTCTTAAACCCTTTAAATTGCTTGTTCTTTTTCTCCATTTGTTGGCTCAACCACAGTTTTCCCACAAGAGTTTTTCAAAGACAAGGCATTTGCAGAGCTGAAATGTATTCTTCCATAAGTAGCATCCTTCCCCAGCCTTTTCCAAAGTACTTCTCACACTGTTGGTGTTACAGATGGATGAAAACACCATGCATAGCACTGAGGGCTTTATCGCCCACTGCGAAGAACTGCTGCCCATTGTACTAATGCAAAGATAATAGGCAAAGAGAAGTAACCAAAAACATGAACAAGTGCTAGAGAGGAGCACTTGAGAGGAAGAAAATTAGAAAGTCAAAAGTACAAAATGTCCTTTTAGGACAATAACTCTGAAATAAGAAGTAGAAAGATGACCCTTAAAATTGCATGACATATAAAAGCCATAAACTCATAATATTTGCCTTAATTTTGGCAAGGAAAATAGATTTATTTTTTGATTACCAGTAGTTTCTGTTTATATTTTTTCATGGGCTTATCTACATGGGGAGACCCCTGGTGGCCTAGTGGTTAGCGTGCAGGACTTTCACTGCTGCGACCACGGGTTCGAATCCCCGGTCTCCTGGCCTGATGGAGGTCGTTAGCCC